>NW_007047520.1:131358-165610 GCF_000164805.1 Carlito syrichta
GGCCACTGCACTCCAGTCTGGGCGACAGAGAAAAAAAAAAAAAAAAAAAAAAAAAGAATATATATATATATTCTTATATTTTATATAAGAATAGAACTTTATCAAATATATCTACAATTCCTAAAGCATAGATTGCCACAGGTCTGCACCAGTATATACATTCAAATATAAACCAATTTACTTAGATTATTGTCTGTATATTCTATCACTACTATCATATCTAAGTCATTTCTATATTCAACAATTTTCATTTAGCTACTTTGCATCTGTTGGTCCCAATTCATACAGATGTATACATTCAGAAATGAATACAGATTGCCATACATATAGGGGTAGTTTAGAAGACCCTGTTAATAGCTAGCCTATATGTCCATGTCCTCACTAATTCAGTAAGTACCAGTACAACTCCCATCTGTCAGCATCTGCATTTTATTGTCTGGGTTTTTGCTGTGACTGCCAGCATTCATACTGCCCAATTCCAGCACGCAGGACACACTGGGAATTGTGCTCCCCCAAGCAGCCCTAGGCTAAAGATTAACAAGAATTTGTGTATAAATATAAATACCCCAACTCCTTCACTTTCTGATTGGGGGAACTCTGAGTTGCAGGCTCTACACCCTCTCACAGAGCTTCCCAGTAGAATTAAACTCCAGATACACATATTGATAGATTACTTGATAATGTCCTCTCTGATCCTGTTTCATTTTACTGCTTTCTTGTCATTGTACACTGGGATCTCCTTCCAGATAAACTGCTTACCTCAAATCTGCATCTAAAATATACTTCTAGGGAAACCTGGCTTCCATGAGTAGACTAGATTTGAAGGTTAAAAAGAGAAAAAGAAGATGGAACCATCAGATACTATTGCAATCACAGGAGCTAAGGATGATGACCACTTAGTCTAGTGTCTAGGAGAATAATAGTAGAAATGCAGTGGGAGAGAGAGAGAGAGAGAGAGAGAGAGAGAGAGAGAGAGAGAGAGAGAGAGAGAGAGAGAGAGAGAGAGAGTGTGTGTGTGTGTGTGTGTGTGTGTGTGTTTGGTAGAGATGAGGTCTCACCAAGCTGCTCAGTCTGGTCTCGAACCCACGGGCTCAGGCAATTCATTCGCCTTGGTCTCGCAAAATGCTGGGATTACAGGCTGAGCCACCAAGCCCGGCTAGGGAATATATTTTAGAGGAAGAGAAATTCTGATTTGATGATAAACTGCTGGAGGGTTTAGGCGATGAGGTAAAATGAAAAATCAAGGACGTTTCCTAGATTCATCATATATGAATTACATACAAAGCACCAGGCTCAATGTCTGACATATTAAACAGTCAGTAAATGGTAGCTAGATTATAAGGCTTGGTGGAGAGACAAGACAATTTAAATGTAAATTGGTAAAATTAGGCAAAAATGGATGGAGTATGTTGATAGGTGGTGGAAATAAGTAAACAAATACAATAATCATTTCTTAATTATACATTTTTGTCTGAGCACTATTTATAATCTAGAACCTCATGACTAGATAGTGAATGCTAGAGTTCCAAACGGACACACACGGCACATGTTTTAAGGTAATATATGTCCAATGCCAACTAAGGGAATAAGCAACAATGGTTACACAGGAGAAAAAAGACAAAGACTCTTTAGATCTGTAATAAAAGCTTAGAATATCAATATGAGAACAATATTATCTACTACTTCTAACCTAAATTATGGCACTCCATACACAGGGCACTCAATTATAATGGATAATCTGATCTGTTAACTATTTTAAATAAACAATAATAAAAAGCAAGACTCATACTGCTGACGCAGTAATATTGGTGAATCACAACAGAGGATCAAAAATTGTAACATAATTCTAAATATGCATTACCAGAGCTATAAAAGTTAAAAGAACATCAGCAAAATAATTTCATACTCATTTTTAACATCTGTATGATATTCATCATCTTGAGTTCAATTTTAATTTTTATTTTATGGTAGAGATGTGGGGTAGAAGTAAGGATAAACTACACGAGTAGGCTGCATGCAGGTGAAGTTTGAGCTTCCCACTGGCCCTCACTTCCCCTGGTTTGGGACGATGTACTCTTTGCATTGTCACTTGCCCACCCTCTTTCCTTCCCTGGTAGTGTCCAGTGACTGCCAATCCCTCTCTTGTACTGATATGATGAATGTTCAGGTCTCTCATTTTCTTTCTCAGGTTCCAATTCTCTTTCTCACATTCCATTCTCATATCATTATTCCTATCTTTAAGGACCAATGGTTCTTTTTAGCCTACCTAATGTTATAATTAATCTAATTAATGACTTGGTGTCCTAAATTTATATTTAGGAAAATTATAGATTTAAAATATTTTCATGGACTGTTATTTCATTATATTTAATATATGGTCTTTTTCTTAATCTCCATAAAGGTAAAAGTATAATTTCACTGGACATTTTCTAAATCTAAATTTTATATTTCTTAAATCTGAAATTATGCCTTCTACTTCTCGGTATTTGCTGTTGTTAATCATTCACTCATTCATTCAATGACATGCATTTGTAGCATAAACCTGATTATATGCAAAAACTCTTTGATTTTTTTAACCCTTTGTAGATGGGTAAATGATTTCGAGACAGGAACCATCAGAATGAGAAATAAAACATAGTGACAAGTTATTAGTGACGGAAGAAAAGACTAGCTACCAGCAGCAAATAATATACCATCGTATATTTGAGGGCTCATTTTGGAGGACAAATAAGCTTAATTTCCTCAGTTTTTCTTAATAACATTTATTCCTAATAATTGTGAGGTTTGCTATATCTTAGTCATCTTAGTGATCTACCAAATCTAGCAATTTTATTTTCTAGTAGTAAATTCATATTTGGATGAACAAGTACCAAGCATCAATCACACTAGACACTTCCTAAAGCTAGGGCATGTACATTTTCAAATCTTGTCAGCGGGTGCTAGAAAACTTTCTTCTTACCGACTAAAAATTAAATTAAATGTGGCTATCAATCTTGATCCATGTCAGGAAGGATACAAAGTACATTAGTAAGTAGCTTCCCAAACAGAAAACATTCTAGATTTGCTGCTTTTCTTGCTCGGGGCAACTTGTCTCTGGAAAGTGGGCTCCTTACAGTTTGTGTCCTATAGCATGTCCATGGTGTCCACCTCTGGCCCCATATTGCATTCAAATACCAAGCTTTATTTGTACCTGAGCTGCTAATGCTTTTTCTCCTTAGACGCCCACGTCCTTAACTCTTTCCTGCACTCACATCATCGCATGGCTATTCCTACAGCAGAACCCTGGCACACAAATTTAGCCACCAACGGCACTTGCTCAACTCTATGGTAGGCTTTGCGAGTTCATTCCATTGCCATAAAATCCAGTGATAACACAACCAAGATCACTCATTTAACAGGCCATTGTTATCAAATTATATTTTAAACGCACCTAAGAGTGTTCCCACGGAAAGAACTGAGACTTTCTGAAAAGCTAGAAGACTCCTAGAAATAAATTGTGAAATTGTCTACCTTCCTAAAACAGAAAACCAGTAAAAACTCACAACTGAATTGTAGAAGTTCATAAATACCTATGAAGTTAAAATAACACTTTACTGGAGTAAAAACTCAAAAACTATATTGTTTATTAAAATTTGGAATTGTCAGGATAAATTTTCCTCAATTTAACTTAATAGACTTCCTCTTGGAAAGACTTCTTAGACCTACCATTGTGAGGGTTGAGCCAATGTATTTGGGGGAGTAGAGGGAAAAAAGGTACTTTGTAAATATTATTCAACCTTTGTAAAAGGACATCATGCTTGGTGAAATAAGCCAGGCACAGAAAGACAAATACTACATGATCATATTCATATGTGGAATCTAAAAGAATCTAACAAATAAAAGCGGAGTATAGAATGGTGGTTACCATGAACTGAGGATCAGGAGATGGTGAACATGAAGATGTTGGTTAAAGGATACAAAGTTTCACTTAGGAGGAATGGACAGTATGGTAATTACAGTAAATAATAACTAAGAGAGTAGATTTTAAATGTTCTCATCACGAAAAATGATACATTTGTGAGATGATAGAAATGTTAATTAGTTTAACTTAATCATGCCACAGTGTATACAGAAATCAAAATATCACACTGTGCACTACAAATATATCCAAGTTTTCATCTGTTAATTAAAAAAATAAAAAGCAAGAAAACAAGTAAAATAACCTAAGGCTGTATTCCCTAAATATATCACTAGAACTGGGGGAGCTTTTTGGAGAGGAGAGACGTAGCAAAATTTTTATATCACATTTGCCAATGAGATCAATTTAATTTTTGGACTTGTTAGAATAAAATACATTAAATTTTTTAAAAAACACTTAAAAGGTAAACATGAATATAATTGAAGAAGGCATATCTTCCAAATTATTGGAGAAAATGTGTAAAGAAGTATGTATTACAAAGAAAAATGTGAAAATAGTTAATAGAAAGGAAGACAAAAAAAGTAGAAATGAGGTAATCAATAGTAAAATCATATTGTTTTTTTGTTTTGTTTTTTTGTTTTGAGTCAGAGTCTCACTCTGTCACCCAGGAGGAGTGCAGTGTCAACGCTCATGGCCGCTGCAGCCTCGACCTGCTGGGCTCAGGCAATCCCTCCTCAATCATCCAAGTAGCTGGAACTATAGGTGTGCACTACCACGTCCAGCTTATTTTTTGATTTATTGTAGAGACAAGGTCTCACCAAGTTGCCCAGGCTGGTCTCAAACCCCTGAGCTCAGGCAATCCTCTTGCCTCAGCCTCCCAAAGTGCTGGGATTATAGGCTTGAGCCACCCTGTCCAGTTTAAAATCATATTCTTAAAGCATAGTTCAGGATATGAAAGCCAACGAACTGGATATTACATTTTAAAAACAGGCTATGAAATAACATTATTTTAAGCATAATTTTATTTTCTCTGAATATAGCTTAGAAAAATACAGAGCAAAGAATGGTAAGTTTTGATGGTAATGTTACAGCTAAATATTTTAATACATCTTTGCTTTTAAAAAATTACCTACAAAGATCTTAATTATTTTCTACATCTAGAAGAACAATTCAAATTATAGGCAATTATTGATTAGCTATTATGCATATGTTTCAACCAAGTTACTAAGTAATAGAATTTTCCCTAATAGCTGCCCCAAAGAAAAACAAGAGTTTTTTTTTTCAGGCAAAGCCATCTTTTAGCAGTTGACAGATTTAATCTGACACAATTAACCCTGTCTGAAATGTCTTCAGATGTTTTGGGGTTATACTGTCTAAATATTTTTTAATGAATATTTATCAGTTAACTAACTGAAGGTTCCCCAGGTAGCAGATAAGAGAGAAATGTAACAAGAATTCCACTCCACAACAAGCTTTTTCTGTTTCCTTTTCTTATCTAACACCCCCACCCCTCACAAATCTATTCCAGATTTTTTTTTTTCATAGAACCTAAAGCTGCTCTGTGAAACATGGAATAAAAGAATTAATCCATTCTCTGGCCAATTTTTTTTCCCATGAATGTGGTTTTGTAAAAGTTCTATTTATTCCCCCAAAATATTCCATTCATTAATAATCTGCTGATTCCAAAACAAAGAGGTTTTTTTTTAACTAACTGAACAAACACCATATTGAGGCTGCTTCAAACAGCGTTGATCTCAGCTAAGATATATTCTAAGCTTTGCATCATTCACTTATGGTACCAGCAACAGTTGTTTTGCGCATGGTACACTCATGCAAAGTTAATATAAACATGCTTGGCATAATGCAGGTCTGGCCCAATGAACAAGGGTAAAGGATCCTGTGAATGTGAAGTGATTTGTTCCTGGAAATGAAAAAGTTCTATATTTTCTTGCTACTAACCTGACAAAAGCAAGTGACAATTAAAAAAAAAAAAAAAAACTAGCGTGTAATTAATGATCGTATATGGAATTGCTCTAAAATGATGAGAAAGTTAAATTATACAATTGTTAAATAAATATATTTACTACCTCTTGCTACACCTTTTTCTCTCAAGTACATTGTATTCAATGTAGGTATCAGTGACAATTTACCTAAGTTCTCAATGTACATTCTAATTTAAATTCAAGATCCTTATCTAGGATCATAAATATAAAAACATTGTGAATATAAAAATACATAATATATAAACTGTTTGGTGACTATATGTACATGTATGTTTCCTGGGGAATAAATATATAGATTTCATAAGTGCTCCCTTATAAAAAAAGAAAAACATGAAAAAATGGTGTCACGGTTTTTTTTTGAGGTGAAGTCTCACTCTGTCACCCAGACTGGAGTGCAGTGACCGCTCCCGGCCACCGCAGACTCGACTTGCTGGGCTCCGGCGATCCTTCGGCCTCAGCCTTTCAAGTAGCTGGAACTACAAGCGCGCTACCACGCCCGGCTAATTTTTTGAATTATTGTGAAGATGAAGTCTTGCCAAGTTGCCCAGGTGGGTCTCGAACGTGCAGGCTCAGGCAATCCACTCACCTCAGCCTCCCAAAGCACGGGATTACAGGCTGATCCACTGAGCCTGGCTGGTGTCACAGTTTTATTAAGATTATAGAAATGTATAGTATAGAATATTTCATCAAGAACAACAATAAAGTAATATGCATGCGCATATTTTCTTTCTCTCTCGGTCAGCTTCTATACATTATACACTAACATGCTTATGTAACCCTAGAAAAAGAAACATATACTTAATTCTTATGGAAAGTATATCTTCAAGGGCACAAAAATAATAAAAAGGAAAGTGCTTGAGCCAGATGGAGGGAATCAGAGGGAAGAGGAAGGTATGGCATATACAACAAAACAGCAGAGAGTGTACTAGAATTAGGTTAAAGTTGGAGAAGCCATCAGCCTGGGAACAAAATCTGGTCACCGATAGAGAAAGGTAAGAAAGCGATAGTGAGTAAGCTCAGGTGTCTTGGATCTACTACAGTTTTCTTTAGGATAAATTCATTCCCCATGAGCAAGCAACTTCCCATACTTCTGTGCCAGCTAAACTCAGGGAAGAGGTGCAAATCTTCCATTTCACCTCATACCTATAACTGAGAAGAAGATTATGGCTGCACAGTTGACACCACAACAGTTGAATTCAGATGCAGACTCAGAACATGAGCCCCTACAGTCACCAGGTCTTAAGGACAATCCTAAAATTTCTCATGAAAATTAATGAGTTATTTCTTGCTATGGTTTGAACGCTTGTCCCCTCCAAAACTCACCTTGAAATTGAATTGCCAATGTAACAGTATTGATAGATGGGGCCTCTAAGGTGATGGCTTTTAAGAGGTAGCCTTTGGCGGGGCTCGGTGGCTCAGCCTGCAATCCCAGCACTTTGGGAGGCTGAGGTAAGTGGATTGCCTGAGCTCGCAGGTTCGAGATCAGCCTGGGCAACTTGGCGAGACCTCATCTCTACAGTAAATCAAAAATTAGCCGGGCGTGGTAGCAAACCTGTAGTTCTGGTTACTTGGAAGGCTGAGGCGGAAGGATCGCCTGGGCCCAGCAGGTTGACTCTGGGATGGCTGTGAGTATGCCACTGCACTCCAGTCTGGGCGACAGAATGAGTTTAATATCTTTAAAGTGGGCTTTTGGTATGGGTTTTCTCTCTTTGCTCTCCTGCCTCTGGAGGATGCAGCCTTCAGGATGCCATCTTAGAAGTAGAGACTGGGTTTTTACCAGATATCAAACTTGCCTTCTGTTTCTAACAGTTTGGTAAAAGAGACTTTTTCTATGTATCAATCTGTATACATACACATATGTACTTACATATGTGTGTTCTGCATATACAGTAAAGAAGATAAAGATCTCTGGGGGCCAAAAATGAAGTGAAAGAGGGAATTTGGAGACTAATCAAGCACTCAAGTCATATTCACCCTGGAGCAGGTGCTTTGACTGGTGAAGCTGGGCTTTGAAGTTGATAGTCTCACAGGAGACAGGGCCCAGAACTCTCCTAAAGTAAGAAGTCTAATAGAAGATCCCGGGATTAAGCTAGAAACCCCAGAGTCTTGGTGTTCTCTCAAAATAAGGGCAAACTAGAAAAATAACTCATATGCACAGAGGAAGAAAGGAAATTTGCCTGTCTCAACATTTGTTCTGGATGAAAAAAAAGGGAAGAAATCTTCTACTTGAGTCTTAATCACAAGAAAGCTGTCAAACTGGGTTGTGGTTTGAAATAATACTACCTGTGTGCTTCAAGTAGCCTTAAACCCAAAACGCCTTTGAATGTGTTTCTATTTACAGTGTCTGCAGGTGCCTAGCACTAGCAAACACAAATTTGCTCTCAAGAAATTCATCTTCATCTTGTCCTCAAATACAGTTACAAGAAAAAGGGGCCCAAAGTGAAAAATCAGAAAGCATACAACTTTCATGTTTAGGAAGTGCATAATTGGTGCATAATTGAAGCAGCCAAGGTTTCCATTGCCAAGATCTTGGCCAGAAAAAAAAAAAATATCAGAGAGGTGAGCTGACATTATGAGAGCTACTTCTTCCTTTGGGTAACACGACAGTCTCTGGATGAATAACAGGCTGAAAATCTAGGCAGACAACAACAAAGGGGTGAAAAAGTGAGACTTCCAGCATTTTCATAATTTCAAATTTCATACTGAAATTTGGGGCTTCAAAAGTAGTCAGGTTTGAGGGGCTGAGATCATGGAGAGAAACTAAGACAAGAGTAGTAAGCCTGCCTGATATTTAAGGTTTTCCTCTTGAAGCATTGGCTAAGCTTTCAAACTATCCAGGGCAAGAAGCAAAGAAGCCAAGCAAAGATTTTCTGAAAAGCACAGAATGTTTTCAATAGTCTCATAGTGCTGAGGATATAAAAACTACCCCCAAGGAAAAAGGATCTCATAACCCCACAGGCTCTGAAATGGGTCTCCTGAAGATTGCCAAAAAATATGGGTGAATCAGACCACAGTGACCCACACAAAGATTGCAGACAACCTTTAGGCATGTCATACTCTGATGGAATTGGAGTGATCTGCCCGCCCCTCTTTCAGAGATAGTTACAATTTTTCCTATGCACACTGGCGTTCAATCAAAAGTTTTCAGCCATACCTATAAACAAAACTAACAAAAAAAACCCTAGAAAAAATAGACAAAAAAATTAAACATTAGATTAGCCAGATATTAAAATAGGTATTGTATACTCAGGAGGCTAAGGTAGAAGAATTCCTTGAGCCCTGGAGTTCAAGATAAGCTTGGACAACATAGCAAGACTTCAATTAATGAAAAAAATACATAAAAATAAACAGGTATTATTAAAGCTCTGTGGCTAGTATGTCTGAGAAAACAGAAGGCAAGATAAAAATTTGAGCAAAAAAATAGAATTTATCAAAAAATAGAAATCTGAGAACTGTAAAATATAACTAAAAATAGATCTCAATAGATTGAATTAATAGTATAAGAACTAAAGAGAGTACATGTGAACTGGAAGATAGGTCAGTGGAAAACATTCAGAGGAAACTAGAGAAAAAGCATAACAGACTTTGTAAAGCATAGGAAAAGTGACACAGAGATACAGAGGAGACAGTGAAAAAGTTTAACATACATTAAACTGAAGGATAGAGACTATAGGGCAGGAGGAATATTTGAAGAAATCATGGTCTAGAATTTTCCAAAATAAAAGGCATTAGTCTATAGATTCAAAAATTGCTATGAACATTAAGTAGATAAAATACAAAGAAAGTTAAGCCTAAAACACCACACTATAACCGCACTACAGAAATAAAAAGATAGACAGAAAATTTTAAACGTCATCATGAAAATCTTTTATTATTCAAAGGAGAAACCATAAAATTGACAGTGGAAATAATGAAAACCAGAGAATAATGTGGAAAAAAAATCACTGGAAAGAAAACAAATGCCAACCTAGAATATTGCACCCAGAAGAAATTAGACAATGAAATGCAAATACAAATATCTTTTGCAATATTCTCAACAATGCCATGCTCCTAGGTACCAATAAAGATGTGCAAGGTTTCACAAAATAAAAAATTTAAAACATTTCTATAAAGACAGAAGTTATCAGAGGCCAAAATAGAAAGCTCATTATTGCTAATACGTCAGTTTTCCCCAAATATATTTTTAGATTAAAAGTAATCCCAATATCTATAGTAAGGTGATATTAAAGACCAACAATAACTGTATATATTTGTGCCATATTAAGACTTATGAAATTTCAGACAGTGTCATACCAATGCCAGATAGAGTGCAATCATAAAATAGGAAGTCTGAAAAGAAACTGTGTGGAGACATCATTTATGACATGGGTAACACTACAGAGAAGTGGAAAGATGCTGAGTTAACTACATACCCAAATGAAAAGAAATTAATTTTGATTTCTACTCTCCTCCCTACAAAAATATCAATTCCAAATTGATATAAATGTGAAAGTTAAAACAATAGACTGGGTGACAGAATGAGATTCCAACTCAGAAAATAAAATAAAGTTTTTTAGAAGATTATTTTCATGACATTGGGTAGACACCGTTTTCTTAAACAAGATATAAAAGGCATCAATCATACAGCAAAAACAAGAAAAATCATCCCATATTAAAATTTAAAAACTCTGGCCATTAAAAATAAGAAAAAAAGGTCAGTAAGAGATGAAAGAAGATATCTGCAATGCATATAGCTTACAAAAGTCTAGCTATCCAAATCACATAAAGGAATTCTAGAAATCAATTTTTAAAAAAAGATATACAACCAAAAAGAAAAATGAGCAAAATATTTGAACAGACATTTCACAAAAGAGGATATCCAAATGGGTATCAAGCTTATAAAACGGTGTCCAACTTTATTAGTCTCCATGGAAAGGCAAAATAAAACCATGGGCCATCATTGCATAACCACCAGAATAGCCAAAATGAAAAAGATTGACAGTGCCAAGTATTAGGCTAGAAAGAAGGAAAAAAATGGGTTGAGATCATTCTGCTCCTTCCCCCCCTGCCTCATCATATTTATGATAATCTCATAATAGTTTAGTTAAGGAAGTGTGTGCATTCTACAGCTTCAGCTCCTGTCGGTAGTCCTTCTTCCATAATGCCCAGCAATTCCCAGGACTGATAACACCATGTTTTCACTTCATCTCCGCAGGACTAGGGTGGTTTGGTTAGGACTTCTCACTATTGCCAGTCCCTGGATGCCTCAAGTTCTTTTGTTCTGTTGTTTCCCCAACACTGCTCATACCTTTATAAAATGGACCAAACATTAAACGTATTTCAGCTGAAACGCTGCCAGGAACCTCACTGCTACTACTTTGTAGAGATTTTGGTTTTGACTGTTTGTGAAATAAACAGTCTAGGGCCTTACACATACTAGAAAAGAGATATAATATGACACATTCTAAAAGGATTATTCTCTCTGCTCTTTGAAAATATTCTCTAGGGAGGCTAAGAGTAGAACGAGTAAAACCAGTGAGCAGACCACAGCTGTGATCTAAGTGAGAGACAATGGTGGTTCAGATCAGAAAAGCAGCAGTAGATGTGGTAAGAAGAGGTTAGATTCTGGATATATTTTGAAGAATTAGCCAAGAGCATTGAATTCCCTGATGAACTTGGGTGTGGGGTAAAAAAAGAAATAAGTCAAGGATGACACCATGGATTTTGACTTGACCAACATAAAGCAATTTGGTGCCACTGACTGGGTTAGGGAAGGCTCTAGGTAGAGCAAATTTGATCAGGGGTGAGAAGATAAGAATTTGAATCTAGAATGTGTTAAATCTGAAGTATCTGTTACCTATCTGAGTGGAAAGGTCAAATAGGGAACTGAAAAAGGACCTGGTTATATATTACAGTTACGATGAGAGATCTGGACCAAAGATATTGACTTGGGGGCATTTAGAACAATAGAACTGGGTTAAATCACTAGGAAACTGAGTGGAGATCAAAAAGAATAGAAGGGGGCTGAGTCTGCATGTTTGTGTCCCTTCAAAATTCTTAAGTTGAAATCTCATTCCTAATGTGCTGGTATCAGGAGGAGAGACCTTTGGGAGGTGACTAGGCCACGAAGATGGCTTTACCAGATACCAAATCTGCTAGGGCCTTGATCTCAGACTTCCCAGCTTCCAGAATTGTGAACAACGCATTTTTGTTCTTTATAAATTACCCAGTGTAAGGCATTTTGTTATAGAAGCCTGAATAAGCTAAGACACCCTGTAATCCCGTGTGGCATAGGGTGATTCTCTAGGACCTATGAGTATAATAAACTTTATTTTCTCGTGACTCTGCTGTGCCTCCTCTTGAACAGGGAAATTTATTATTTATATTTAATAAATATGTAGTTACCTAGCAGATACTACATTCATAAGTGGAGGTTTAGGTTAACTTTATTCCATCTGCAAGTCTTTGGACACAGAATCAGGACTGTGAAGGCAAGAGTGTGACTCACACCGACGGACTTAGGAATTTTGACAGGTGCTGGAGGGAACAAATTATTTATCAATAGTGCTTTAAGTGAACTCTCTTACTTGCTACAGCATATACGTTATTTCCCCAAGTTCACAGCCTGACTCAGAAAGTCTGACTCAGAGGGGTTAAAGTCATACAGCTCTTAAGGAACAGTGCTAAATTCAAATCCAGTTCTGACTCCAAAGTCCATGCTTTTTCAACTACCCTATGCTCTCTAATAATAGTACAATATAGAATAATTAAAGATGGTGCATCTGAATTATCTAGGAACCAAATCTGGGTCCCTGTACTCCCTGCAAATATTATTTCCTAAGTAATCCACGGGGGAAAAAAACCCAATAAAACATATTCCTATGAGCCTTGGATGAAATCTCTATTTACTAGAAAGAAGTTCTCAGACAACTTACAAAAATCTGATATTTATATATAATCTTAAAAACAGTACTTTTGAAAATCCAGCTAGACTAAATATATAAACTTACAATTGTAGTTAAAAATATTTAGAAAAGTTATACCAGCAAAAACCAGATTAACTCCTTTCTGCAGCTACCTAATGACTTCAGACAGTATTATTGCTTAATATTAATAGGCTATATTTTAAAAAATTTATATTACTAAAATTCGTCTCAAAACACACTTCGCAAGTATATTTGGCTACTCATAAAGTCTCTTTTTAAACTTGACAAGTCATTTCCAACGCAAAAGCGAACTCCTAATATTACCAACATTGTTATTGTGGAAACAGTCTAAGATATTAGTCACTAGAATTATTTTTAAATATATTTAGCAGGTATATTTGGATACTTATGAAATCTCTTTTAAAACCCGGCATGTTATTTTCAGTGACCTGAATAGGATATTTGGAGTAGAATAAAGCCTCAACACACACTTTCCAGACAGAGAATAAAAATAGTATCTAATATATTTTCAACTTTGAAATTATCTTTTTCTATTATAGTGTCCTCTGGATCACTGCCCCTGAAGAAAAACTGCACTCCTATTTTAGAAACAGACATTCTCCTGAGGTGTTTTAAGGAGATTAGGAATCAAAGTTCAATAAAAGCTATGAGGTTTCCATCGCAGCTGGCAAAGATTGAGCCCTCTTATATATTCATCTTGTTTTTCTCCACTGCCCCTTTACCATCTACAGAGCAGCCAATTCTGATTTTACCTCCTACAAACACATGAGAATATCCATCCCTCCGCCCTCATATAACCTACTCCTTTTTCATTTAATTGAAGGTGCAAGTAACTGGTAAGTACAAATGTAAATGTCTCTCAAGGACATTTACTTAACAGGAATCAAGGCTTGAAATAAAATAATTGCATTCTAATGTGGATCCCTTCAAAGGTATCAGTGTAGATAACAATTATCCATAAATAAGGTATATTAAAAAGAATAATACAAAACTAAAGACAACTAATACAGTCGTAGGAGAACAATTTAAATAATATATACTGGTCAAATCCCAGTGTATCATATGATAAGCTATGGAAATTAAACAAGGGAAAATATCTGAAGTTCATATATCCTTATATTAACTATTTTCTCCCCTCTTTTAAATGTCTTTCCATGTCAAATTCCTAATAAGTTTGATACACAGTCTATTCACAAAAAATTGTTTAGTATATATGAAATTATGAACTTGAAAAATCAAAAGTTTAAAATATCAAGGACAATAAGGAAACAACAAAGAAATGTGTCCAAGGTTTCCAATAACATCAGGAATGCACTAAATATGTTTTTGCGAGCTTATGTTTCTCTTTTTTTTTTTCCTTATTCAGTAAGTAAATGCATAAAGAGGGACAGGCAAACACACTGTATCACACGTGAAGATTCTTGCATCTGGTACCAGCGCTGTGGATACTCCACTTGGGAGGAGGAATCATTATATTTATCCTGTGAGGACAATACACTATCTCAGTACCAGGTATTTTATGAGTCGCTTGAAAACATTTTAATCAACAATTCCCCTCTTATTCTTAGATTTCTGTCAAGCTCACACAATGTATAATCTGTAAATCAACACAGTAAAGTCAGGACAATGGTATTCTGTTTCCAGAAAAGCCTGTGATCTGACAGTAGTTGCCTCAATTTTTCACTTCACACTTGTGTGAAGAAAAAGAAGGCTGGAACTCTCCAACAATACCAACCTGGTCTCAGTAAAGACACCGCTCAGTAAAGAGAAAAGAGTAAGCATGTTGGCTGAAGAAAGCCCTATTACGGTTTATGCATTAAGCAGTGGACACGAAACGATCAGAAAGAATCAGGTAAAACCTGAAAATTTTCTGCTTTTAAACTTACAAAAAATGTACAGCAACATCAATATGTTAAAGAAAAAAAGTTTCATGTTATAGTTACTTAATTTGGTGTTATTTAATTTGTCTTATACTGAGACCTACATTACACACTTTTCAAGAGCAGTAGCTTTCCCAAGTTTTTCCTTTCTCTGCTACACACAATAAAATTAGCAAGTTTAAATTCTCACACTTTTTAATCTTTTATGTAAGTACTATCTCTCCAACTGCATTTTTAATCTTTCAGACAGTCTAAAGGTCTTATATGGCAATATTCATCTTACTTGAAAACTGGTACTTCAAAAACATTAATCATTTAGGTAAGTGTACAAAGATTGCACCAAGCTCACAAGCAACCATGGGGAGAAGGGAGTCTAGAAAGCACAGTGACACAATGTCACAAACACTGCTAGTTTCCAACTTTTCTATGGTTTGAATGTTTCTCCAAAATTCATATGTTGGAAACTTAATCCCCAATGAAACAGTGTTGAGAGGTGGGGACCTGTAAGAGGTTAGCAGGTCACGAAGGCTCTGCCCCATGAGTGTATTAATGGTGTTATATTGGGTGTGGGTTCCTTAACCCAAGAGTGGGTTTGCTATAAAAGCGAGTTTGGATTGCTCTTGCTCTCTTGAGCACTCCCTCCTCACACGCTGCTTCTGCCATGAGATTATGCGGCAAGAAGACCGTCCCCAAACGATGCCCTTCAATCCTAGACTTTCCAGCTTCCAGAACTGTGAACCAAAGAAATGTCTGTTCATTCTAAATCACCCAGTCTTTGACTTACGGCAGCATAAAACAGACTCATGTGCTTACCCCCAAATCCATTCTCCTTTTCTTCTTGACACAGAGCATTTCAATATTGTTTAAATTTGCATGTACTTTATTTCTCAGTTTCTCTTACAGTTAGGGATGGCCAAAAGACAATCCTACTTGGTAAGATATATCGGCAATTTCTGAGAAATCTTTTGCTTTGCTCTGAATGTGTTAAGAACAGTCCCCCTCTCCTTATTCTTTCTTCACTGAAATCTGTCATAATCGTCCAGAGGGATCAGTCTTGTTGTAATCAGGGGGGAAGAAGCACAAGGAAAAAGGCCACATTCAAAAGATCATCAACTGAAAAAAACAAGGGAGTCTGGTACATTGATGTTATGATGGAGCATCGTGTTACACCGGCCTTTAACTGCCCATTGGAGTCTTTCAATTGTTGGAGAAAAATAAACTCCAATTTATTGAAGCCACTGCAGTTAGATTTTTGTTACAGCCAAATTCTATTTTAACTGACACCCTCAAAACAGTTGGTAAAATCATCAGAGACTGAAATTAATTCCTTTTTATGGTTTCACCACAGCTATTAAAACAAAATCTTCTTAGCATCAAAAAAACCCCACAAAAAAAAGAAGTATGGGAGAAATCTTAGGAAAAGGAGACCAAAGAAAGAAGAATAAAAGCACATTTTTAAAGAGTGTGAAGGCAAATAGAAGACTAAAAAAGGACAGTGCTAGATCAATGGGAAGTAGCAATAATTACGGTTTTAATTATAGCTGAGTCATTAGGATGAGGTTATATTTAACATACTTTAATGAACACAGTACAAATTTGAGTTGTCACACTTAAGGATGCTAGTCCATCATACTCACTTAGAAAGACAATCTCATTTCTTTAGAACACTGAATAAATAACAAGTTAGTATTCTTTGCTTGTGAAATTTACTGGTTCCCAGTACATTACTAGGAAAAATATTAGAATCAATAATACATAATATACAATTGATTTTTGACATGCCATCCCTTGCGATTACTAAATAATGTATGTTGTGAGACTACTTATATAATTCAGCATATGATTTTATTAGGATGAAACTGCAACTAAATAAAAATTCTGATTGATATTTGGAATTACAAAATCAGCAAAAACTATGAAAATTAACTTTATGGGTGTGACTTTTTAAACATAATAGAAAGGAATATACAACATAGTTAATAACTTGGAAGCCACAGAGCCAAAGGAGAGAACCACTTCTGCTGGCCACACTGCAACTGTATTTAGCTATGTCAGTTACACAGTCTGCATGTGTGGAGTTTGCCGAATGTTTATTTTTGTGGTAAACAATTCCCTTTGCATATATAAAATCAGAATAACATGTGAAATAAGAGAATATGAAACTGAAAATTTAAATATCAACGAATCAAGAAATTTAAAAATGACAATTTTAGAAATTAAAATGTTCTCTCTCTATAAACTGAATACATAAAAATACACCTCATGATCCAGATTACATCTTGAAGGAAATACATTAGGACACATGTTTTAATGTTGCTTCTTGCACTTGACATGTCTTGATTTGTATCTTCTAGATTGTCAGGTAAGAATCTTAGAAATCAATTGGTCCAGCCTCAGACTAGGACAAGCTTCAGCCCAACTGATCCGATTTGAAGAAATGAAAAAGTTAAAGTATGTGAGCAGAGGGAAGACACTGTCCAAATACTGCAGATCACAAGGATTCTAACAATTCACCAGATGGGAAATAATGTGGCAAAGTGACTTTTAGACATTTATCCTGGAGTGGAAGATTATAAATCCACTGCTGCAAATGAGACGAAGCAACCTGCAGAGAGAAGGCTTGTCAAGTATATAATCTTTCATCATTTCAGAGACACTGCAGCTTGGCCTGGGCTCCAGCTCAAGAATTTTACAACTGAGAAAAAAAATGTAAACGAAAGAGAAATATGCTGTGTTTACAAACAATCAATAATAATGAATTATATTATGAAAAAAAGAATTTAAACTAAGATTATATTTACATTACTTATTATTTGATACCAGATTTTTCCCCTAAGACAAGATCTTGTATATATTTAGAATTATGTATATTCTTAAGAATTAGTACTCTGTATGTCAGCCAATTGCATTTTTTGAATCACCTCTAAACATTCCATTGAGTTTTATACTTGCAGTGAAAACAGTTCACGTGACATCTGCAAGCAGTTGTTGACGGATGAGAAGATAAGCTTATATGTGTATTGTATTTCCAGCTGTTTTAAATTTAAATTAACATTCTTTTGTAATTTCCCATCTTGATGACTATTATGAAAAATTCAAGCTTGCAAAGGTCTAGAATCAAACACATTTTTTGAATAGTCCAAGTGTTTAATTATTTATTAATCGGAATGAAGCATAGGAAAATATTTTCTTGTTTGCAATTTTTTTTGCTCTCCATTCTGAGACATCTCATCCACCTTTCTCTCCCTCTAATTCCTAGGGGAATTCTCTTTCTCAGTTTTCTCTAGTTACCATTTTCTCAACAATTAGAGATGGTCAGGGGTTATTCACAGGCTATTGACACTTTTAACAAGTAGAAGGGACAAAAGATATAGCCTTACCAATAGACACACCCTTTATTTATTTGAAATGTGGCTACAGAATAAGGCTTCTTAAAGTATGTATAAAATGTAAACATTATTTTAAATGAATCCATCAGCTAAGCAAAACATGCTGGATTATGAAGATAGAAATTGTTTTAACTTTGAGGATCAAAAGATTACAGTCATGATAATACAACTGTAGAAAGTCACTCCATAGTCAAGGGCTCACATTAATAATTATAAAATTCTTGGTCCACATAAGTCTGAAATTGTTATTTTGATAAGCAAGAATAGACTTTTAAAACTACAAAACATTTTCTGATTTCAAGGGAACAAGAAGAAAGGAAGTTCCTAAGTAGAAGGCCAAACTTTTCCCAGAAATCCCTACTGCATTTTCTTACATGGTATTGGCAAGAACTATCCTATGACAATACTAGCTGTAAAGGAAACTGCGAGATATGGAAATAAGTTTTCTTTGTTTTTCTTCACTGGGTGAATGTGACCTCAAACACAATTTGGTCCCAACTAAATTTTAAAATTTCCATTAACACTTTGATTTACACTAAGAAAATAACAAGGGATCCAGCAGAGCTAAGGCGTAACACACAACACGTGTTCAATCTGTTACAAGTCAGAGCAGTACATCTGTGTCCTGTGATATTTCACAGGTGTGACCAAGGTCACCTCATCGAATAACCTTACCAGAGGGCTAAAGCCAAAAAGATAGGGGAACATGAGAAATCACAGAAGAATCATCCCTTCCTGATCCTGACCAACATGGACCAAACCCTAGCCCAACAACTGCCTTTTATTAAGCAAAACATGATGTGAAGGTCTAATTATGGCAAAAAAAGAAAATTATTAACATTCATATAAGTTTTAGGTGTGTTTTATTTTGTTTGGCTTTGTTTTTTTGTATCTATCAAAATGAACAACTTGGACGTGTTAAATTATACAAGTTTCATCACAGTATTAATATTTATAGTTAATTAGGTTATTTTAAATTAATGTTTTACATTTTGAATAATACAGTTAGTGTTCTAATATCTCATACTTTGATACTTACTATTTAGCATAAGTGGACAGGAAATGTTTTAACTTCATTAAATTTTTAAAAACCACTGCATGGGCTTGTTAATGGCCATGGAACTAGTTGTTATATTTTTTGCTTAGGTCTAAGTTCTTGTCTATATTTTTGCACCATAAAAAAAGTCACTATTATATATATAAAACTACTCTATATCTAAAATATTTTACATCTCAGAATCTAGTTTTCCTGAGATTTTATTTAATACTTAAACACTGGCTCACAGGCAATGAATAGTTAAATAATTAACAATATTATAAACTGACAGATATAAAAGCTATTCTAGAATATTTAAGTTATCTTTTTAGTCTGTATTATAGTTAGAATGTGAAATATTTGGTTTGTCAGTTTACTTTACTTGAAGGTATAATCAAATTCTAAAATAATTCTTCAAATCTAACAACTTCTTATATTTTCTGTTTATAGTCCAAATGAAATAAGTTTTTAATTTTCCTACAATTATGGCCTCTAAAATATGAAACCTGAATCAGAATAAAGCATAAATAGAAAAACCAGCTATAGAACAGAGAACGTGACTTCACATGCTGATGGTCTAGTTATGGCAAATTAAGTAGTTTTCTCTTAATAGACATATTTGCCGGTAAGCTTTGATAACCAAACTGTGCTGGAAGTTACAAAAAATTCATATTAATATTTTCTCACAATTATATTGGAAGTAAGAAAGACAATGCCAAAAGAAAACACATATTTAGGAAAACAGCAAATGAGTAAACAGGAGGCTCCTCTAGTAAAGAATGTTATTGGAGGGAAAATTGTTCCTTAGGATGCGCTAAACAAAGAAAAGTAAATTTCTTCAACAACAAAAGGCCAGAAATTCCAAATTATTTAGCACTACCACATACATGAGGTGGGATCTCCCCCCAAATATTATTTTTTTAAGGCAGGCCCCTTGTGGTATAGTCCTCCCCCACTAGGTTAGGTGTGCTTGGCACCTGTGGGCATCCAGTGTACCAGTCAGCGTTGTTGTAAGAGACTGCATTCTGCTTCAGTGAATTTTTTTTTTAAGATTCTTTCACCACATTTGCCCATTTCATAATAGGTGGTTTATGAACATAGTTGCCCACATTACCCTGAGTGTTCAACAGCTTTTGACCAAAAACAGCATGAACCCAGTTTTCCGCCCCCTCTATTCACCAGATATCACCCTGAGCAACTTTTTTTGTTTGTTTCCCAGAATGAAAAAAGTTATCAAAGAAAAACGGTTTTCCATGTGGAAGAGATGAAACAAAAAATGGTAGAAGCTTTAAAAGGCATCATAGTTGATGAGTCCAAAAGTGTTTTGAGCAGTGCAAAGAATCTTTATTGCATCAAACAAAGTACTTTGACGATGACTGAAGTTTAAAAACATACAAATAAACACACAATTTTTAGTGAATGAATTCTGTTTTATTGGAGAATCCCCCCTCATATTAACCGAATGTTGAATCAAGTAGGAATAACTCAATTAGATAATTTTGGCTAAATCACCTAGCCCTAAGAGCAAATTATTTTGTTGAACAACTAAAGATTTGCAGGGACTATTTTAAATTATATTTACCTTTTAATTACCAGTTTCACCGACTAGATTCAAGTTTTAATAATGAAACAAAGCCCAGATATATTATAACCATGCCTTAACTCCCTACTGGAAAACATTTGGTCTGATCCAAACAGCCCCTGGTCTACATGTACAGAGACAAAACCATCTCAATTTCCTAAGATTGTCTCTTTCTGTCCTCATAAACCCTACCCACATTGCCTTAAAATTACTAATTTTCAGTTGTAGCAATGGAATAAATCAGTTTGACAAAATTTTAATAAATGTATATATACTGTCAGACTGACTGTCCCTTCCCCTAACCTCCAAAAAAGTCAGGATCACAGAATTGAAAAAGCCTTTCACATTAAGTGCACATGCCATTTGGGGTGGGGCCCCCCAAAACCTGGAATTTCCTTATAAAAAATTATGCATTTATTCTGACATGTTTAAGCTTCAGTCACCTCCAAAGTACTCTCCATCTAATGCAACACACATATTGAGACACTTTTTCCATCACTCAGAACAGTTTTTAACTCGTCAATTTTGATGCCTTTTAATGAATGCTCCTGCTGTTTTTCTGTTTCACCTTTTCCACATTGGAAAAACGCTTCCCTTTGAGGACTTTTTTCCCGTCGGAGGGGAAAAACAATAACAAAAAGTGGCTTGGGGTGAGATTGGGTGAACAGGCAGGGTGGGGCACAGGGGTCATGCTGTTTTTGGTCAAGAACTTCTCAACACTCAGTGCAGTGTGGGCAGATGCATTGTTATGGTGGAAGAGCCAAGCCCCTGTTTGCCACAACTTGGGACGTTTCTTCAGCGAATCACGACACAGTCTTCTCAGAACTTCCAGATAAAAACTTTGGCTGACCATTTGAGCCAGAGGAACAAATTCCAAGTGTACAACAAGGGGCCCACCCTCTAAAATATAATTCTGTTTTTTGGAGGAAGGGCTCCTCCTCAGATACTAGAGTGTATAGTGCTGTATTTATGGATTAAATATATGTTCTACATTTTCCAATCCATAAACCCTCATGTTACACAAACATCAAAGCCATCATAACATAAAAGCATCATCTATCCATCAGAATAGTGGGAAGATGTATAATTACAGATGAAAGGACAACAGAGCCTGAGAAACCTGATTTTCCAAAAGAATTTAAACTCAAATGTAAATTTCCTCTAAGAAAGCCTAGTCTCGATATAAATTTTCATGTTCTCTGTAGGATGACACTGATATATCGTGATATACAGTTGCATAAATAATGAGTAATTTCTAGGAATGAAGGACATAGTTATCTTATAATTAGTAAAAGTAGACTGAAGTGTGTTTAAAAATATTTAGTTGTCAATTAAATTAGTATACTGGAATAAAAGATGGTACAAAAAAAGAAAAATCTGCACTTTATAAAGACAATTTGCATAACATGTGTCTGAAATTTTGGTTTAAAATAGAGTGCTACCATATCTAAAAGCCATCTAGGGCGCATCATCAAGTGCGACACTTTGTTCTGGGGTGAAACATTAATTTCTCTAATTTAAGAGTCTTTTTAACTTCCAGGAAGACCATGATCCTGGAATAGCTTCACATCGTTCCAGAGGAAAGGGTCAGCTAATGTCAGTGGAAAGGCAAAGCATCTAGAGGGAGAGAAAGAAAAAAAATATGGCTCCAATCCCACTACTAGGTATCTACCTTAAGTAACACAGGTCATTATATAAAAAAGACACGTGCATGTGCCGCATGTTCATCGCAGCACAATTCACAAGGATCAACCTAAATGCCCATCGATCGATCATGGATACTAAAAATGTGGTATTATTTATACCATGGAATACTAAATAGTCATAAAAAGAATGAAATCATGTTCTTTGCAGCAACATGGATGGAACAAGAGACCATCTTCCTCAGTAAACTGACTCAGAAACAGAAACCAAACACTGCTTGTTCTCACTCATATGTGGGAGCGAAACAATCACAAAGATGGAAATAATTAACACCAATAAGGGAAGAGAAGAAAGGGGGTTAAGGTTTAGAGGCTACTTACAGGGCACAATGTTCACTATCTGGGGAATGGGTCACCTAAGACTCAATCCCCACCACTACCCAATATGTCCATGTAACAAATGCGCATGTATACCCCCAAATCTAAAATAAAACTGAAAAAATGGCTCCCAATGAAGTTAATGAAAATGATAATAGTTTAGGCTTAAAAACCCCAAAACTGTTCCGGAAAAGAATGAATTTAAATATGGATAGAAAATAATGCTACAATATACAACTGGTGAAATCATGCAGTTTCAGAGATTTGCATGCCATGAAATTGGAATGAAACCCAAAAGAAGGTATACTGAAATCCATGTGTAAGATATTTTGGTGATATTTTATTACAATAATAAAAGGTTTTAAACATTTATAACTTTAACTGGAACTCATTAAACTTCAAATTAACAGCAACTGTCTGGCAATGTAACGGGATGTCTACTAAAACTCATATCTAATCTACTCACTAAGCAAGTATCTAATGCTCATGTGCAACACACAGTACACATGGGTCAGAAATAGTTCATCTCAACATATAGATTCAATTTTAGCACATGCATATCTTAATGTAACCAACCATGCTGCCCATCGAAGCTGGACTGGATAAAAAAAATGTGGTGCATATACATAATGGAATATTACGCAGCCATAAAGAAGGACAAACAAACGGACTTCGCAGCACCTTGGATGAATTTAGAGTCGATCATACTCAGTGATCTATCACAGAAACAAAGAACAGAGTACCACATGTTCTCACTCACAAGCGAACCTTAAACAGTTATCCTACTACTATAAGAAAGGAATTGGCAGTAGTAGGAAACTGTCAGGGGAGCGGGATGGGATTGGTAGTTGAAGGAAACTGCTAGGGGAGGGAAGGGCACACCTTATCAATAAGAGTACCCACATAATCAACGTTTATATACCTAACCCTGAATTGTACCCCACATCTTTATAATTAAAAAAAAATCATAAAAAAGATATCTTAAAAAGGTATCATCATATCTTAATAAGGTATCACTTCAAGTTTTGAATGGAAAATGAAATCATATTTATACAGTTATATTAAGTTTAAGTCAAGCATATGTGCCCTCCTCCTTCCCACCACATTGAAGACATTTTGCAGGGGTGTAATAAAGTTAAAGTCAACATTAAGAGTACATTTATTCATATTTTTAAATAGCACATAAGGGTAACATTTGAATTTTGGATGTTTTCTGCTAGCGGAACATTGAGTGTCCTCTATGCATATTTTCTAAGAAGTCCACCTATGCTGTCCCCAGTTTAAGACTGTAGAACAATCTATATTGTCAGACAAACATGGCCCAAAAAGTAACACCAATTTTAAATATTTTTATCTTTAATGCGCTAAGTTATATATTACTGTATGTTATATTGCAATAATATAATAGCAACTCTGTGCCTATGTGAACATGATACAAGTGTACATTTTTCTTAAGTAAAACAGATTTAGTCTCCAACAGAGCAAGCTTCACTGCTAGCAATGTTAAAAAGGGAAAAAAAAAAATCTTGCATTAAAATTTTATGACATCATTATTTGCTTAATCTGTATATCTGGAGCAGCTTCAAATACCCAATTTTAAGTGTGATGGTCATGACTCATGAATAATTCTGGCCTTGATGAAATTGGTATTATGGCATGGATAGTTCCCAAAATTAAAAGAAAGATCTAGGACTCAAAGAGACAAACAATGAATCACTATCATCTCAAAACTAAAATTTGGCTCTGAGACAAAAGGATTAGTTTATTTTTTAGGGAAGTCATAAATGTCATGACCCATAGGCAAACATGAATCTAAATAAGTGTTTTATTTTTCAAAGCATAAACTTGGAAGAGGACTTTAAAAAGGATAAAGTAACTAAATACAATAGATACAAACAAAAAGAAAGAATTAAAAATATTCCATGTAGGCAATGATACCGTAGTAAATTAAACCACAATGGTTTAAAACAGTCCCGCATTTGGTATTTGATATTAACTGGCTACTTCCAAGGAACTTTGAGTGAGAGGAAATATACAAAAATTAATTTGACATGGGTTGAAGACTTAAATGTCAAACCTGAAACCATAAAAATCCTAGAAGAAAACCTATGAAAAACTCTTCTGGACATCAGCCTAGGCAAAGAATTTATGGCTAAAAAACTAAAAGCAAATGCAACAGAAAATAAATAAGTGGAACTTAAACTAAAAAGCTTCTGGACAGCAAAAAAATAAAGTAAAATAAAATAATAATAATCAACAGAGCAAACAGGCAACCTACAGAATGGGAGAAGATATTTGTAAGCTACACATCTGACAAAGGACTTATACCCAGAATCTATAAAGAATCCAAACAAATCAGCAAGAAAAAAGCAAACAACCCATTAAAAAATGGGCAAATGACATGAACAGACATCTCTGAAGGAAATACAAATGTCCAAGAAACATGAAAAATGCTGAATATCTCTGAGTATTGGGGCAAATCAAAACCACAATGAGATACCACATTCCGCCAGTCAGAATGGCTATTACTAAAAAAAATAAAAAAACAATAGATGTTGGCATGGATGTGGAGTAAAGGGTCACTTATATACTGTTAGTTGGATGTAAATTAGTACAATCTCTGAGGAAATCAATGTAGACTTCTCAGAGAACTAAAAGTAGGTCCACCATTTGATCCAGCAATCCCACTGCTAGGTATCTACCCCAAAGAAACCAAGGTTATGTAAGAAAGACACCTACTCCCATATATTCATCACAGCATAAATCATGATGGGGAAATCAACCTGAATCCCTGTCAATCGATCAGCAGATAATGAAAATGTGGTATATATATGCTACAGAATACTATTGAGTCATCAAAAGGAATGAAATAATGTCTTTTGCAGTACCTTGGATAGAATTGGAGAATATCATTCTAAGTGAACTAACTCAGCAACGGAAAACAAATACCACATGTTCTCATTTATAAGTGAGTGCTAAACCAATGACATAGTAAATGATATAATGAACTCAGAAGGGGAGGAGGGGTGGAAGAATGAAAGTTTACCAATCAGGTACAATGTGCAAGATGGGGGTGGAGGGTACATGGAAAGACCCGACCCAAAACTACTTTTACCCATGAAGTTATTGAAATTTTAAAAAATCAATTAATTAATTTAAAAAAATGTTTTGCAGTTTATAGGACTTCAATCATAAGGTTCATGGCAACCATGTGATCACTACAGTTAAAAGAAAATCAAGATCATTTTCTTTAAGATTTCAGTCTGATTTAATTTGCCAAATTTATTCACTCTTTGGGAAGGTAGCAGATTCAGAGGTGAAGGATACAGTTTAATCATAACCCCCCCCCCCCCAAAGAAAGTGAACTATTTTCTTGATGAAAGGTTACAAGGTCATTACCAACACATCTTTTCAAGTAGGGTAATTAGGTTTGCCATCTCAGGAAAAAAAGTCATTAAACCTTTGAACACATCTTGACTGAGGAGGCAGGTAAGCAGTCAGCTTTCCATACTCCCAGCCAATTACCAAGAGAGAGAAAATGTTGTCTGGGTGAGAGTGGCACACACACATATATACATGAATCTTCTCCCCAAAATACAATGTCAAAGGTTAGTATTTTTTTTTCCCATAAATTTTTATCCTTTTCCAGTAGTTTAACAAGTTGGAACCAAAGCTATTATCAATTTCATGAATATTTTTGCTACACAGAATCTAAATGACAGATAAAATAATATTAAATAAGCAGTTATTTTAATCCTGTTTCCAACCAAAGAAGTATGCTCAGCACTTTTATTTGGAAAAGAAATTAGTATGATAATGAAAAACTACTGTAAGAAATACATTAAAACTTAAATTTGAATACTATAACTGGGGAAATATAATGGCACTTAAATACAAAGCTTCATTTTATATACTTACATAATTCTAATTCTGAAATAAAAATATTTTTTAAAAACTTAAAAAAAGATAATGTCGCTATCTCAAAATAGATATGTATAGATAATACAGTAATATCTAACATTTAATGCGCACACGCGCGCGTGTGTGTGTGTGTGTGTGTGTGTGTGTGTGTGTGTGTGTGTGTATTGCCTGAGTGTCTGTTTAGAGTGTAGTCCTTTGTTTCAGATTCAGTCAGAAAAAAATTATCTGGTTAAAAATATGGTATCTGGTTAAAAGTTCTAAAATATTCTAACTAATATCTGTGCTGGGACTGTAAGGAAGTGAGTACTTTCTAGATGTTACCAAATTTAAAATATGTTGTCACCTCTTTAAGAGCTGGGATCCTTGTACATCACTGATTTTGAATTCCCTTTTCCTGTCTGCTTGGGTGCCTCTGACGTCCACCAACCACTATGAAGTGTTCAGCACAGGGTGACCATGCAATTCTTAGCTCTGACTGATTGGCAACCTGACAAAGAGAACCACCAAACAAAACCAACTATTTTGAGTAAATTAGAGTACTCAAGAAAACCAGATTTACTCTCAAAGAAGGAAAGTATCTACTTCATGGTTCATCTCAATACAGAACAGAGGGCATGTACTTTCTGCTGTCATTCAGGAAGAGGGCCCCAAAGGATCAGGACAACCATGTTTTCGTAAACAAATTCACAGAGGTTCAATTCCTACATACTACATTCTACCATTCAATCTTCTTTTACTTTCCTCAGTGAAAGTATATTTATAATGTTTTAGATATTCTGCAATGGTTTTATCATATATTTCGAATGCATATTTGTGTAACATTTGTGACAATAAAGACTTGATGTTTACACATGAATGTAGTAACATTAGCATGTTTCATTAATAAACTTAAGTGTTCAAGCTTTGAATATAGCCAAGATGATTTCATATGAAATTACATGGCATTATAAAAATCTCGTGTGTACAAAGTCCTTTTCACTCAAATGACCTAGTAAAAATGAAGTGCTGTAAGAGATGACAGTATCCTAGATTCGTTGGTTTGGTAGTTTATGGCCAGGGTGTCACCCTCCAGGAGAGGCATAAAGCCAGGCACTCAAGAGAGGTAGAAACATACTATAAGCAGCACTGCAACATGTAACCTCCATACATTGGATGATTAATCCTCTTGGATATCTTTCTTGTAATCCTCTTGTATATGTTTCAGAATCAAACATCAATAGTATAGCCTTTTTTTTATATTTTAGAAATTGGGAAAATCACTGGTAACATAATAAAAAAGTATAATAAATTAGTGGAAAAAGCAGGAGAATGTTTCTTCACAGGCCTAGGACACAGTACTTAAGTGCTATGTTTTTTTTTAAATTTTCTTCTTATCAAGAAGTCTATTTATTTGACAAAAATTTACAAGGCCAGGTGTGGTGGCACATGCCTGTAATCCCAGCACTTTGAGAGGCTGAGGCAGGAGGATTGCTTGAGGCCAGGAATTTCAGACAAGTCTGGGCAACATAGCAAGACCCCACCTCTAAAAAAAAAAAAAAAGTAGCTAGGCATAGTAGCTTATGCCTGTAGTGGGAGGATCACTTGAGCCCAGAAGTTTGAGGCTTCAGTGAGCCATGATCACACTACTGTACCTTGATAAAAAAAAAACAAGACCCTGTCTGAAAAAAAAAAATTATGGAATGCTTACAATTGTTCTAAGGAATATGTAAATACACAACATATATATATATATATATTCTGTGAATATATATATTAATGTGTCCAGAACCACACATGCAGTAAACAGCATCTCCAGGGTACAAATACAGAAGGGTATGTTCCAGAGCCTGTGCTCTTATCCACTGCTCAGTATCTCTATCTAAACTCTTTGGTCACTAACACAAGTGACAGTTATATGACAGAAACAAGCAGAAATATTGACAGTGAGTTCTTCCAGGTACTATCATAGGCAGTGTAAGTCAGAGTACATAGGTTCTGCAGTCAGAAAAAGACCTAGGTTTGATTCCATCCCTCACCACTTATAACTGCATATTTTACTGCTGCATACGAAAAAAGGGAAGAGAAAATGGTAATCTAGGGATCAAGTTTCAAGGTAAATCACAAAATAAATGTCTAACAAAATCCCTTACAACTACAGAAATCACAAACTACATCTTTCTTATGTGCCCCAACATATTCCTCTCTTCCCCACCTCTCAAAGGAGGACAGTGTTAAAGCTGAATTCCTTGAGAAGTTGGTCTTTTAAACTGCCAAATAATGCTGTTTATACAAAGTTGCACATCTCAGTGTGTCCATTTTCTAACAAGTGGTGACTTTTGAGTTTCAGGAAATTTTTCCATCACATTTGAAAAACTTTTATAAGAACAGCTACAAAGTATTTAAACTAGCTATGTGAGCGTTTACCTACCCACCCAAACACACCTTGCCAGTCTTATTGTTAGCAGGAATTCCTTTAAGCAGATTTTTAAAAGAAGGAATTTCTAGGACACTTTAAGGTTGTCTCTTTTTAAAAAATTGTCAGCTGACCTGCAAATAAGTGTACCTACAACTATGGGGAATCTAATCTTGGATACTTCTGATTTTTTTAATGTTCTATTTTACTGTATTGTTTAAAAATTCTCAGCCAGGCAAGAAAGAATATACAAGTTGCAGTTGACAATTTGAAGAACTATTAAGAAGTGTGTGTGTGTGTGTGTGTGTGTGTGTGTGTATCTAAGCGTGACCATTGTTTACACTGTTTGTTCTGTTTGGAATGCAAGCCATAATAGCAAAGATGTCTGTTTCTATAATTTTATAAATGTATCCAGATAGCACAGTGATGGATGCTTACATAAGTCAAAAGTATCACCATCAGCAATCAAGAGCATATAGAGGAGTTCAAATAACCATATATAGATGGCTACCATTATGAGAAGGGCACCGTTAATGCCAGACACTTTTAAGAAACCCTGCAGTTGAAAATGGCTTCTGAGAAGCTTCTGACCAGCTTCTAGGCTACTTCTTTAGACATTTCTGCATGATGATACCAGATTAAGCTCCTTAAAACACCATTTTCAACATAACATTCAAGAATCTTCAGTGGCTCCTGTTTCAATCCAAGCTCAAGATTTGACTTTTGGTTTCTAATGTTCCCCTCTCTTTCTCTTAAAGCTTTTGACTCTGGGAGCCAAAAGGGTCTGCTCTCAGTTCCCCAAACACCCCTGATTATTACTTCCTCTGTACTTTGCTGTCACTCTTCAATATCCAAAATATTCCTCCCTTCCCATTTCTGTAATTAACATCTATGTGTTTTTTAACATTCTATCTCACAGCATTTCAACTTTCCCAGCCTGCCCAAAGAACCCTCAAAGCCTACCCAACAATGGATGGTAAATCATGGGACTCCCTTACAAAATCTCATATATTGGCTGGATTTAATTCATTTCCAGTAAATTTTTTTTTTGTTTTTTGAGTTGGAGTCTCATTCTGTCACCCAGACTGGAGTGCAATAGCTGCTCCCGGCCACCGCAGCCTCAACCTGCTGGGCTCCAGAGATCCTTTTGCCTCAGCCTTCCAAGTAGCTGGAACTATAGGCTCACGCTACCACGCCGGGCTAATAATTTTTTTTTGATTTATTGTAGAGATGAGGTCTTGCCAAGTTGCCCAGGCAGGTCTCGAACACGCGGGCTCAGGCAATCCACTCACCTCAGCCTCTTTCTCAGAAATGATTGTTTATGCTTGCTGTAGATAAGAATCCCTCATTCTACATTTTTTGCATCACTCACTGAACTATAATTTCCTGTTTGGAACCGAAGCTGTCGCTAGTAAGAACTGATTAAAATATCCCTAAATTGAGGTGAATTTAAACAGAACTTGTATTAAAAAGTACTTAATGCGATGCTAGTGGGTAAAGTGGAGTTAGGAGTATCCACATGGCCTCCTTCTAGAGCTCCTCAATTTCCTTTGCCGGCCTCTTTCAGGCAGCCCCCAAGGCAGTAAAGCAATTGAGGTGGGCCTTTTGAAAGGACCAGGGCTACAATCCAATGTAACTTAAGTACTCAATAGATTGAGAGTCTCAGGTCCCAGAATTTTTCAGGAAACCCAGGGCATATACATTTTAATATTTGAAGGAAAAAAAAAAAAAAAGAATCGTAGATCCCTCCCTACACTTGAAAGTCACTACCATTACCAGGAAGCAGTAAGAATTCAACAGCAAAAAGATATCTTAAGGTACCTACTCATGTTTGATTGATTTTATGATGGATGCCCCTGATAAAGCAAATTAAATAAAAACAACCTCTGTTTTCTAGTGGTTAAAAATAAACTTTGAAAATAAAGAAATTGAGGATAGGAACAACTGCAACAATTTACACAAGTAAATTTCAGAAGAAACAATTACATTGAAAAACCTAAAATATTTACAGTAAATTTCAGAATGACACTATAAAACAAACTTATTAGCATCCCTCCTTGTTTGAAGTTCTCTGCTACATCTATTTTTTTAATATGAAAAATCAGCAATACCTTGATTCACAATTTATACAAATCTCAACTTACAAATACATGTTTGTAACACAAAGTAGTCCCACAAGGTATTTATAGAATGCCTGTCTGCAAGGCTTAAGGTAACCGGTGAAAGATGAAACAATATATACTTCTGCCAACTGAAGTTTGTTCTTTCCAAGTCCACTTGTTTTTGAAAGATCATTTGGCGTAGTTAAAATAGTCTTTAACTGAAGGTACCTTAGCACAACTTAGAAAAACTGTCAGGAATTCTTGTTAAGCTCCTAGTTAAGCAGTCATTCCTACAACATTATTATGGATTAGGCCATTTATAATTTATCTTTACTCAAAAGAACACCATGTGGTAAACCCTGGAAGAAAGTCCGTGTTAATTTCAAGTTGTCTTATTGTGGGGAATTGGGATCTAAATAAATGTAACGAGGCGGTCCTAATTGCAAAGTCATGTACAGTTCTTCTTACTTTCTTGAACACTGCTACAATGTGCTGGGGAAGACAAGCAGAGCGGATCAAAGGTGTGTGGATCATGGGTCTTTCACAGACCCATAAACACACATCTCTGAAATACACATGCTCCTTGACTAATGATGGGCAGGACCTCATAAACCCACTGTAAATTAAAGCCATCATAAGTCGAAAATGCATTTAACACATTATAGAGTACCGGTTGTTTACTCTCATGATTGTGTATGGCTGACTGGACGAGGCTCACTACCATGATCCAGCATGGGGGAAAAGTATCTTTCTACACATCACTAGCCTGGGAGAAGATAAAAATTCAAAGCATGGTTTCTGTTGAATGCCTGTTGCTTTTGCGCCATTGTAAAGTCAAAAAAATCTTAAATCAAACCATTGTAAATTGGAGATCATTTTGTAGATGCTGCCAAAGCTTTTAAAAGGAAAAACAAATTTTTTTCTCCTTCCTTGTTAAGTTATTAAGTTCATCATCCTTAAAGAAATGTGATAACATCCATCTCATGTAAGTGTAGTGAAAAACAAAATAAAATTAACTTGCAAAGCACACGACACACACACATAAGTACTCAGGACATCAGAGCTGTCTCATATTTTCAAACATTTTTTTAAAAACCCACCTAAGTGTAAACTACCAAAAATTTGCATCCATTAGGATTATGTATATTTAGCTGCTTCTTTTTATCTTCTAAAATACCTTATTGAAGTTTTGTAGTTAACAGAAAATGAACAATTGGTTCCCCTTCAGTTCTTCTCTAGTGCTTAAATCTAAATGAGGCACTCGTATAGGCCACTAGGGAGAGACATAGAGTCTTTGGACCAGTCTCTTGGCAGTTGCATGGCAAGTTTCATAGCAAGGACATAGCAGTTTCACTGAAAACATTAATGACTCATGCCCTTGACAGGCTGTATTCACCCACTGGGAAACATTTTAGTGCAGCAATAACATACTGCCTTGCGGTGTGTGGAACTCAGAGGTTTAAAAATGTTTCATCACATGGGAAAAGAACTCATATCACATACAAAACATGAACCCATATTCACCATATGGGATGTGAAAAATGGTTAAATATGAAAAGCAATGCTTGCAAACAATAAAGAATCTCGTGGCAAAGGAGTGACGATATCACCAATGAAGACAATTTTGGAATTAAAAATAAGTTAACTTCTTTTTTCTCCAAACCCACACCTATACATAACACACACTCAGGAGCACATTCGTTCAGGACTAATCCTGCAGCGAGTGACTCATACAGACTACTGACTTATCAGGAAACGGTTCTCGTTTTATGTCCTACTTCACACTTTCTTACTGTAAACCAGAGTAAGTTACTATAGGCTATAGACGTGTGGCTTTACTTAGTCATGCTTCTACTGATTTGACTTTGCAGAAACAGTAAGTGAATTTCAGAATGTGGGGTATTTGAGGACAGAAAGATATTCTCATCACTATAGTTATAGCAATGTAAGTATATGGGCCAAAAATTATCTTGCAATTCACATAATTAACTCTGTTCTGCAACTTAATATATATTGTCTTTACTCAATTTAACCCCTATATTGAATTTCAAATACCAATATTTTCATTTCTCCCGAATTTAAATACGTAGGTAGTTTGTTGGTTTTAAAAAAGTTGTCTTCTCAATCTTAGAGTGCTTTCTGAAATACAACTGAGAATGCAATTCAATTTCTACACATTGAGTATGTGCTAATCAGTAAAGTCAACTGGAAGTTGACAGTAACACACCTCTGGTACTTCTCCACTCGGGGCCGGCTGAAATAAACCGACGCTGCAGTTCCCACAAGTACTGCAAGCTTTGAACTGAGGTGCCTCATAGTGTGTTGAACGAAGATGGATGAACTTCTTCAGAAGTTCAAGAACTCTCTTAAGCACACACTGTATCGTTAGGACAGGTATGAACTTTTTAGGTCAATACACACTTTGAGAAGAGCCAGTAAGAAGCAAGCACAAACACGGCAACTCCTTTTAAAAAATCCGAATGCCTCAAAAGTATCTTAGCAACGTTTTTAGGCAAACTTCTTATTAACAAAACAACTCCAAACAAACAACAACAACAACAAAAACCCCTGAGTTTCCTGTATCTTATGACCAGATTTTGGAAAGGCAGAGTTTATAAAGCTGAAACAAGCCTCGCCTTGCTTGATTTTGATCCAGATGACTCTAATCTCCTGTTACACCTCACCAACTTCAGGTGAACTCTGCAGTCTGCGCTCCTGCAACCCGGTTACTAAATTCCCCGATACTTTTTCTGAAAGCACACACGGCGCCCGGTGCTCCCGAACACAGCCGGAAAGTAAGGTTCGGCTGACGAGCCACCCTCGCCCCAGAAGCGATCTGGAGCCCGCCGATCAGCCTAGAAAAAGAGACGAGCCCTTCCCGACAAGAGTGAACTCGCGCTCCCAGGAGCCCGGTTAACGGGCCAGGGTCCAAGACCCCCTCGTTGCAGCAGCGAAGACCACGCTGCAACAGATCACGCGCTCCCCATCGCCGGGCACCTCTGTGGGCCCTCCACGCGGGTAGCCTGCTTTCCGATCCCGAAAACTGCTCTCCCGGGCGGCGTGCACCGGGCTCCGTGACTCTGGACCCAAGACGCGCACGGA
>NW_007047520.1:166483-229729 GCF_000164805.1 Carlito syrichta
GCTCCCGGGCCCTTGTCGCGCTTCCGGCGAGCCTCGCCTCGCCTCCGGCGCCCGGCTCGGAGTTGGGGCACCGCCTGGGAGGTCTGAGCGTTCCCAGAGAAGGTCGTCACGGTGGCGGAAGCCCCTGCGGGACCTTGGAAGTGTTCCCTCGGTCCCCTCGTCTGGGGTAGCCTCGAGTTGCGTCGTGAAGGCTACTGGGATGCTGACGATCCCTTTGGAATCCCAACCTCCTGGCAGATGGGATAAGGGCCAGGATCTTCTTGGAGGGTAAAGGACGTAGGGTCTGTTTCTGTAAGAAGTTGGATTTCCACGAGAAAGGGAATGATAAAGTGAGCTGTGTGTGACATCTGAAGAAAAGTAGCTGCTGCGTTTCCCCATTGGAAAAGCACCCAGGGCCTCTATGATGGTCCTGGTGGCACTGGCTGTCTGCTCCCTGGGGCAGAGTGGACAGGTTACTGAGGACCACGCTAAGGGCTTTCGACAGTGTGCAGAACATGAAAACTCTCCCTTGTACTCCCAAACTACTTTTAAATGCCCTGATCTCAGGAGTTCATAAAATCTTTAGACAGAGAAGAGACTTACTTATCTGGTCCAACTCTCTAGAAGATTTAAAACTCTCCTTCCCCATGATTTACTTGAAGGCTTAATTACCTCCAGCGACAGGGAACCCTCCACTAATTGTGGACTGTCCATTGCCTTTATTGAAGGTCAACACTGCTGAAAAGCGTTACCTTCCCTCTATCCGTTGCTTTCGACGTCTGAGGTTTGACACAATAAATCTAATCTAACTTCCACATGTAAGTTTCTCAAATATTTGAAAAATATATTCCATGTTCTTTCGATGATAGCTTTCCTCCCAGTTAAATATCCTTCTTCCCCCCCTCCCCCCATATGACAGCTCTGGTTTCCCTCATTAACCATATTGTAAGATTTCCATGTTCATAAAGTTTACTGCTCAGACCATGGTTCGATACTTCGTGCTCTAATAAGCATGCAGAAAAGGGTCTTCCTTGTTCAGACAGTATGCCTTTGTCGATGCTGCCTCGGATAAAGTTTGTTTTCTGGCAGCCAAATTACAGTGTTTATTCACACTACCCTTCAAGTCTACTAAATGCCTCAATAATTTTTCATGTGTACGGCCGCTTAGTCACGTCTATGTTACCCCACATCTGTGGAATTGGTTGACTCGGGCCAAGATTGGAGATCTGTTATTTATCATTATGAAATTCTATCCTGTCAGTATCAGTCCATGATCCAACTTGTTGCATGTTTTGGGATCAGGACACTGTCAGTGTGGCACTCTTCCTTCTGTCTCCACTGTATGCGTATTTGATCAATTTGTCAAAATTGTCTTCAGATACTGATAGAGTTGTGAACAGGGAAAGGCTAAGGACCAACTAGGGTAAGATTTAAGTAAAAGATGGAACCATGTGCTTGAGTACACCTTCGGAGATTCTGGTTTAACTGGTCTGGGATAAGTCTTGGACGTCAGGATCCTATCAGGCAACCAAAACTGAGAACCACAGGCGTTTCCAACACCCATGGACCTAGCATCATGTGAAGACTGGAAAATCATCCAACTCGAATGTATCCAAGATATCATTGTATTCACTAGTACATTATTTGAATACAACAGTAGCACATATTGGCTTTTTTTTCTTTCAGAAATGCTATCTTCCTACTACTGTTATTACTTTGACTAAAGAAAATTCTGGCAAAAAGTATACTTGAGTGAAAAAACCAAAAATCAACAGTCTCTGAAAACAATCCTGCACTAGTTAAGTATGTCCTGAAGGTAAAAAGGGAAAGTTGTTCAGGACACTTTTTTTCTTTACCCCTAGAAAATACTTCGTACTACTAACAGACCTTAAACGTTAAGAAAGTCCTTGTCACTGGGTTTGTGTATCCACCCTGTACAAGATCTATTTTACAACAGGGCTTCTAAAACAGTGGTTTTCCAGAAAGCATTCCTCAGTCGGTGGAAACTGAAGGAAGTGTCAGGTAACAGGGGCCACCAGCAAGAATAATATATTGAGTTTTTGTTTTTCCTGAAAATCATGTTTGAAGGCAAATAATGATAATAATCCATCTACTTTGGTTCTTTAATATTCAATCTGACCATTATTGATTTCTGATCTCCTTCCTTCTAGCTTATTTAACTTTACTTTTACTTCTACTGGTTTATTTAGTTTAAATAGTTACTCTATTTCAAAATTTTTAGTTGAAAGCTTAGATTATTTTTCTTCTTTGTAGTTTCTGATGAACATATTCCCGGCCACCGCAGCCTCGACCTGCTGGGCTCCAGCGATCCTTCCGCCTCAGCCTTCCAAGTAGCCAGAACTACAGGCATACGGAACATATTTTTAAAATATAAATTTTGATCTAAAATCTACTTTACTTGTATTTCTCAGTTTTGACCTATCCTGCTTTCTTTGGCAAGCCGTTGTAAATATAACTCAATTTCCTTATTATTATTATTTTTTTTGTTTAACTGAAAAGTTATTTAATTGTATTTTTTTAGTTTTAGGGGATTTTATCAAGTTCTAATTTTATTATAGTTAGTTGTACTATAAGTAATGTAGATTTTAGAAATGCATTGGAACTTTCTGAAGCTTCAATTGCAAGAGTGGTCTAGAGGCCCTTCATGAAGGCCCTGTGGTCCAGCTGGGCTCCCCTCCCAGCTGAACAAAATTGCTCATTTGAGAGATACCTTAGAAAGGAAAGGAAACGAAATTCCAAACATTCAATGATAAGTATTTTCTGATTGGTACGAGAAAGTTTACAGTAGAAACTCAGATTCCACTATTGCTTCAGTAATTATTCTATGGAAGAGACTAATGAAAAATGTGAAACGCTATCTCTTTTATAGATCTACTTAAATTACAGCTTAATCTAAAAGCTTTTTATCTTACTATTTCTCTTGTCTCACCATATGGCGCTCCACTTTTCCCTACCCTGACACTCTTTCCGACAGGCTTCCCTTTTCTTCTGCCCAGCCTCAAACACTGAAAGTGCAATTGGCTCTTAAGGTTAACCATATCAGAAGAAGCTCCTTATGGTGGATTTTAAGTCCTGGTTATGGTCTGCACTGGAGTCATTTTCCACAACTATGCAAGGTAGACATAAATTTACAGAGCAATTTGCAATAATAGTTCCAGGGACACACAATTCAGGGTTTCCAGATCTCTATCAACTGATTTACGTTACTAGGAACATCATATGCAATAAAATGCGTTGGAAAATGCAGTATGAATACCTTGAGTATGATTTAAGACACCTCAAATTTTACAGTAAAACCAGAGGAATTTTAAAAAGCTATAAATATTAGACGACAATTTTGGAGTTTATATTGAAAACAAACAAGCAACCACACAGGACTGCATTAGAAACTTCAGGGGAAGACTTTCATACCTATAGAAAACACCCAGGTGTAGACCCTGGAGAAGATGCAACCCCAGCTCTTGCCTCACTTTTTCTGAATAGACTCAAGTCAGAAATAGGGAAATTTAATATATAGCCGAAAACCAGGATGGAAAGTAGTTCTATTGCCAGACCTCCAAACCCTCGCTGAGAGATACTAAATGGAAAAAGAGGAAGTGGGAAATCAAGGAAGCTGCTCCAAGTGTGTATCAAGCACACACTTTTCCAGTTACCCTTAAACTCCCGAGGAGAGTTCTGTATATATTGTTTTGACCTCTGAACTTTTTATTGACCTCCTGCTCCCCCAAAGTGTACTCTGCTCCCACCAACTCAGTACCTCAGACTTGTGGTGGTGTTGGTTTCAGACACCACTTTGCTGTCCCCTATCCTTTTGGAAAGTCTGAGTGCAAGGGCTGCTTCTCTGGGTATCACTAAGACTGAAGTCCTCCTGGTCCTCCAATAGGTGGTGGTAGGTGGTGATCCTAGCCTCCAGTTTTGACCTTGATGTTCAGCAGGGCCTGGTACTCCTGAGTCGGTGCTGGCCCTCTGCCTGGGTCTGTGTGAGCTTTGATTCCAGGGGCAGCAGGGCTCCACTGAGCTGCTCCATCTGCATGGCATAGCGGGCCTCCACCTCCCTCAAGCTGTTCTCCAAGCTGGTCTTCGGATTTCTCATCTAGTCCAGGTCTGTGTCTGAGTGAGTTGGACTGTGCTGTCCATCTCAGCTCTGTGAACCTTATGTTGGAAGCTCCAATCTTAGCAGTCTGCGTGGTGCTCACTGTGGTGCTCTCCTCAGTCTGCTGGGACCAGTACTTGTCCAGCTCCTCTTGGTTCTTCTGAGCCAGCTTGTCATACCGGGCCCAGATCCCTGCCATGATCTTGCTGAGGTCCTGAGATTTGGGGGCATCTACCTCCATGGTCAACCCAGAGCTGGCAGTCTGAGCCTGTAGGCCTTTTACTTCCACCTCGTGGTTCTTCTTCATGAAGAGCAACTCCTCCTTGAGAGCCTTGGTCTCTGTCTCCAGCTGCAGCTGGTTGACGTTGATGTCATCAGTGACCTTGTGGAGCCGGTTGATGTCACTCTCCATGGACTGGCACATGGCCAACTCTGTCTCATACTTGACTCTAAAGTCATCAGCAGCAAGAGAGGCCTTGTCAGTCTGCAGAAGGATGCGGGCATTGTCCACAGAATTGGACTGGGCGTTGTCCCCAGTCTCTGACCTGGGGTCCCTTCTTCTCCAGGTGTTCCCACATTTTGCTCTGCAGCCTCCAATTCTTAATTTCTTAGCTCTTTACCCTCTCCAGGTAGGAGGCCAGGTGTTTGTTCAGCTCTTGCATGGTCTTCTTGCTCTGGATGTCCCCCAGATTCCCAGCCATCCCCACAGCCAGGTCCCTGGATGCTCAGCCGCCCAGGAAGCTGGTGGAGTGGGACACAGAGATCCTGGAGCCTGAGCTACCAGCTCCTGCATAGACACTGGCCATACTGCATAGGCCGGAGGTTGGGCGGCTGCATGGAGCCCAGGGACCAGTAGTTGGTGGAGGTGGTGGAGTGAATGGTAAAGCTCATGGTGCCAGTGAAGGAAAGCAAGATGGCAGGACTCACATTCAGAGAATTCTGTATATTAAAAGGTGGCTTTGTGAATTTGGGATCTGGCACTGTCACCTCAACCAAAAGTCCTGCCACTGTCACACAACCTCTTCCTCAGAGTTAAACTACTCAAGTGTTGGCTATTTCTAATAACCTACATATTTTCCTCTTGTTTCATCCTCTGCCTGGCATCTTCAGACCCTTACTGAAGAACATTCTTTGTAATATGACACCTGTTTGAAGTATGAGATGAGTTACTGAAAAAATAATCACACGAGGATGATCTGTCACTTTCAGAATGACTGCTTGTTGTCACCAGAGGACCTCACTGTTAACTTGCAAAGGTTTTACATGAAATCACTCACCTCAAGGAGGACAAATGGATCACTGCACCTTGTCAACATTAGGGGAAAAGTTTTATTAAGGTTTCTGAGAATGTCTCTGGTTGCATGTCTCATCTGTACCTTCATAATCCTGGTACAACTGTAAAGACTGGGCATGTAAAGACTGGGTCTATCAGGGTACCTTTGAACCCTTACAGATGGGTTTCATACATTCAACCCCTTGGTATGAATTTTTAATATTCTACTCAGTGTTTGCTAATTTCCAATGTGGAACAAAACTTGTTTGCTGGAGAGGTATGATTTTGATTGTCTGTAACAAAAAAGTACTGTTACAGGTCTTCCTTGGAAGTTTGGATATTTCTCCTTCAGTTTTGGCTTTACTTTAATTTGAGCAGACATGGCAGATCACTACAAGGGACTCATGCAGTATGCTCAGTTGTATTGCTAATAGGTATGAGTTGTATTTCCTTCATGTTTTCCCAAGCAGCCTCTATATCAGGGGTCCCCAACCCCTGGGCCACGGCCTATTAGGAACCGGGCCTCACAGCAGGACACTAGTGGTGGGTGAGCAAAGCTCCACCTTCTGTCAGATCAGTGGGGCATTTGATTCTCATAGGAGCACAAACCCTATCGTGACCTGAGCCTGAAGGGGGAATCTAAGTGGTGTGCTGCTTATGAGACTCTAATGCCTGATGATTCTCCCCCATCCATGGAAAAAATGTCTTCCACAAAACTGGTCCCAGATGCCAAAAAGATTAGGACTGCTGCTGTACAAGACCCCCCAAAACAGAAGCTTTGTTATCTGAAAAAGACCACATAGGAGCCACACTGGAAAGAAATAGGTGATTTTGACTAGAACAACAGCTAGACTTGAGGATATAGATAACCTGGATTTATGTCTTCCCGTTAAAAAGGGACAAGATTTGATCCACCTTGTGGACCAATCCTGTTGACTGACAACAGGATTGACATCCCATTAGAAGTTTTAAAATTAGGAATTTTTATGAATTTTGCAGAAGCAACTGGCCCTTGGAAAAGGCGGCTTCTACCACAAAGCTTTGTTTCAAGTTAGCAATTGCAAGACAGGGACGGCTTCCACCCAAGACATACAAAACTGGATTCACATGACCAGACTTAAATCTGCGGGCACTCTTTTTGTTGTCATTTTCTCTTTCAGTATTTTCTTTCATCATTGTGGATGTAATGTTCTGGGTAGTTAACCAATGGTTGTTATTTCTTAATCAGTGAAAATTCAATATTTCCAACTTGAATATTGCTTTCTGTATCTTTAGTCATTCTTTAGTATGTGCATGATTTGGACAAAACAAACAGTCAAACTCTGTGTTTTGCACACATTTTCCTATGAGTGCCAACCAGCTAGTGCCAATTGTTTGTTATGGAATATTTGGTTTCATCCGTAATTGAACTCAACCACTGACTGAATTTTTGTATAGAAGAGTACACAATAAGACAGGTAACCAAAATCAAAAACTCTCTGGAAAGAAAGATTTCTGCCTCCACTGAAACCACACTCAAGGATCTTTTCTCAGAGATAACATCTGTAAACAAACTTTCATGAAGAAAAGCCTCAGAAATGGAACAAAAAACAGATGGTTTGTATTTACAACCTGCCTCACATTTATAAACCTTGCAAAGAGGGCTTACTATGGAGGTAACTCTTTTTGATTGCCTATCAGATCTACCCTAAGTGACCTTTGGCGAACCTCTTTTTTGTCACATGGGGCTTATGTGAATACTAAATTAGCTAATATGTGTAAAGAACTTAAAATAATATTTGGTATTTTAATGTCTGTCAATAAAATTTGGATAAAGCATTAATATTCATTACTATTATGCAATCATGTGTTATTAATATCATGTCAAATATATTACTCTGTTTCTTCCTGCTATTTATTTGTTCTATTTTATTAACCCTTATATTTAAATGATTATTCAAATGGATACAAAATTCTAACATTGACTTTCTTAAGCCCTTTGAAATATTGTTTCATTTTATTTCTCCGTCAAACAGTGTATCAAGAAATCTGAGCATAATATTTTATAGCCATATCATGCCTATTGGGTGTCTGGCTATATTTTTTATGGATTTTACACATTCTAATGTATTTAGTATTCCCCAAAATCTTATGGGGTAGAAATTATGTTTTGTGTTATATGAACAAGGAAACTGAGCTATGAAGTTAAATATATTGTTTAATGTTCTAGAGCTAGTGTTTGACAGAGCCTAAATTCAGTAGTTTAGGCACTGTTCTATACTGCTTCTTTACAAATGTTAATATAATGCTTTTCCTTGTTAGATGTCCACCATTTCTTTTTAGAAAATTTTAAGGTGTTCTCTTTGTTTTTGATGTTATTGAAATTTACTGCTATTTGTCCATAGTGATTCATTGTAGACTTTTTGGCACAGTTTGGGCCCTTTCAATCTGAGTTTATGTGTGTGTGTGTGTGTGTGTGTGTGTGTGTGTGTGTGTGTGTGTGTGTAATTTCTATGAAACTATTGGTCAAACGTTTTCTAATAATTTATAAAACTATTTTTACTATTATATTTTCTAGAACTTCTTGCTTACAGATATTGACACTATACCTTTATTTTCACATATTAACTTTTCTTGAATTCTTTCCATCTATTCATCCTTTCCTTATTGCATATTGAAAGACAGACTATTCTTTTCCCATGCATTGCATTTGCATTTTGTGAAATATCCATTGTCCACATATGTGTGGATTTAGCTGGGTCTCTATTTTGTTCCCTTGTCTTTTTTCAGCTCAATACCACACCATCTTGATTACTTAAGCTTTATAATCAATCTTGAAATCACCGAGTGTTAGTCATCCAATTTGTTGTTTTTTGCCAAAAATATTTGGCTAATCTAGGCAAATATAGGTATCATATGTATTTCCATATGAATTTTATAATCAGCTTATCATTTTCAATCAAAGAAATCTGCTAGAATTTTGAAAGTGATCAAAAATTGATATAGGTCGGTTTGTATTCAATTGGCATCTTAGCAATATTGAGTCTTTTGATTCATGAACAAGGCATATCTCTTTAAATATGTAGGTTTTCTTTAATTTCAGGCAGTAACATTCAGAAGTTTTTTTGTAGTGGTCTTGTATGTTTTTGACAGATTTAATCCAAAAGCTTCATATTTTTTTTATGTTCTTGGACTATATTTTTAAAAGTCAATTATTGATTGCTCGTTGCTAGTACATAGACATGCAATTGATTTTTGAATGTAGACTGTGTATCCTGCAACTTAGCTAAATTTATCTGTTAATAGTAGTAGACTTTTTATAGATTGCATAGGACTTTCTAAATAGACAATTTTGCAGTCTATGAATAAAGACAGTTCTCATTCTTACTTTCAAATCTGAATGTTTTTCTTTTTCTTGCCCAATTCCACTGGATAGAACCAATAGAATGTTGAAAATGTTGGTAAGAACTTGCATTTATTGAGATGATCATATGTTTTTTCTTTTTTAGCTGTTTAATATGATTTAGACTGATTGGGTTTTGGGTGTTAAGCAATTCTTTTGTTGCTGAAATAATTCCAAGAACATACATTCAGTAATATCATACATTCAATAATATCATTTATATAGAAATGATATTATTTTTTTCTTAAATGTTTAGCAGAGCTCACAGTTTAAGCCATCTGCACCTCAAATTTTCTTTGTGGTAAGATTTTTAATTGTAAATTCAATTTATTTTATAGATATAAATTCATTTATGTTATTAATTTATTTTTGAATAAACTTTGTACATTTCAAGGATATCCTTTATCTTATGTTGCTACTTTTTTGGCTTTAAGTTTTTTTTATAATAATACCTTATTATGATTTTTAATATATGTGGAATAGATGTCACCTCTCTTATTTCTGATATTAGTAGCTTGTGTCTTCTTTCTCCCTCATTGACCCCATCAGTCTGGCTAGAGACTTATCAATTTTACTGATCTCAAAGAATAGACTTATTATTTCATTAATTTTTCCTTTTTTTTCCTTCCAATGACTTGTATTCTTATTTCATTATTATTATTAATTTTCTGTTTATGCTGAAATCAATGTGCTTTTCTTTTTTAAAAAATGTCCTAAGTCTTTTGACTATTATATTATAAAGTTTTAGTGTTATAAATTTCCCTCCAAGTACTGCTTTATCAGTCTACCACATCATTTGATATGCTGTGTTTTAACTTTCATTCAGTGAAAAATACTTTAAAATTGGTTCTTTGTTTACTTTTAATTGTGTAATGTTCTTTCCAAATATTTTAGAATATTCTAAAGATCCTTCTGTTACTTCTAATTAATTCCACTGTGATCAGATAACATAGTTTATATGCCTTGAACCATTTAAAATTTATTTAGTCTTGGTTTTTGAATCAGAACATGATCTATCCTGGTAAGTCTTTCATATGTTTGAAGAGAATGTATACTATGCCATGTTAAGATGAAATTTTCTATACACATCAATTAGGTCAAGATGATTAATAGTGTTTAATTCTTCAATATCTTTCTGATTTTCTTTCTACATGTTCTACCAACTATTGAGAGAGGAATACTGATGACATCAACTGGATTTGTCTGTTCTTACAGGTATGTCAATTTTCGCTTCATGTATCTTTAATCTTTGTTGTATGTGACTAGAAAATATATGAAAAAAGACATTTTGAGAATAAGAATAATTACTATGGAGCAATAGGCATACATCTAAATTATTCTAGGAACATATATTCAATCTATTTCAAAAATGGTGGAGATATATTTTTTTCCCTTATGTGATAGAGTCTGAAGGTGAGAAGCATGGGTTTGGTAAGGTGTTTCTGCTTTCCTTGAGTCCACAGGTTGGGTTAGTCTTTCTGCTTTGCCACATGGCTTCAATCTCAAGGTTGCCCCATTCTTATTAGATAGGTGCTAGAACTTGAGACATTACATACACAATCCGGATTTACTCATTCTCACTTACCATTCCATCACTGAGTCCCATATATTTTACTTCCCCAAACTGGAGTATTGACCAAGAAAGACTTCTAGTGTGTAACTAAAGAAGCAACTTTTTTTTTATTACCTGCTACATACTAAAACCTCTTTTGCCAGTTGAATGAAAATTAAGGACAAGCACAATAAGTTGTTTGACCATTCTTCGAGAATAAAAAGTCTTCCAGTTCCTTCCAGAGACTGAAACTGAGTTTTGTGATTTATTACTCTATGTTTATTAATGATGTCTTTAAAATAATTCCTATATTTGTTAAAAAAAAATCATAGCTTTTCTCCACTCTCCAGAGATAGTATTGCAGTCTCATTACCAACAGCAGGAAGAGGGTAGTTATAATTGTTTTACTTTGCTACGTCTTTACCTCCTTCTTGCAGTTTCTGATGCTAAGGCACTACAAGGGAAGGGAAAAGACGAAAGTAGTGGGGTTAAGGGCTAGAAGGAGGAAAATTATTTTCTGACTTGTATTGGTCTAATGCTCTACCTTCAATGTTCTTTGAGCTGGCAGATGTTCAGAGCTGACTGTCTTGGACTCTTTGGTTTTGAAAGCCCTCTTATCGGTGGAGGTACAACACCTGAAGTTTGCTTAAACTGCATGAATTCATTCATTTTTTAATCTGATGATTTATGACTTGTTTCTCAGTCAGATTACATAATGCCATGTTGAATTTGTTAAAAAATATGAATTTCAGAGAAAACGAATGATAAATCAGTGGTGGGTTCTAGGAATCACCAGACTTCAACTTTTAAATCAACACATTAACAACAGTGACAAATATGAACTAGAAATGTTTATGACCATATAAGGATCAGCATACAATTGTGACAATTCAGTCAAGAGAGGACCATAAGTTTAACTAGGGTACTGGCAGTAGACATGGAAATAAGTGGATAGATTCAAGAGAGTTAAAGTTTACAGAACATTATGTTTGTTTGTTGTTGCTGCACAATGTCATTTTTGGTAAGAATTTTATGTTTCATTGTACATAGGCATGAACAAAAATAAAGTTGTAAGGCTAAGTCTCAGGTTTATGGCTTTCCCAATGGATTTGTGATGGGGCCATTCAGCAAGATATGAAAGCTGAGTAGGACCAAGTTGTTTATGAAGATTGAAAATTCCACATTAGATATGTGGAGTGTAAACTACCAGTGATTCATCTACATGGAAATGTTAATACTTGACTGATGTGGAAGGCTGTAGCCTTTAAGAGAGGCTTGGGCTAAATATTTACATTTGCAAGTCATCAATGCATTTTAAGTCATCAATGCATTGGGAGTGAAATTGATTATCTTCAAAGGATGAATAAAGTGAGCATGGAAAAGACAGAGACCAAATTTTGGCAAAAATTGACATAAAAGTTGAGAAGAAGAGATGAGCCCACAAAGGACATGAAAAGTAGACCATGAGCTAGAAGGAAAACTAAGAGACTGGGATGCCACAAAGCTCAAGAGAAGGGAGTATATTAAGACAAAGGGATTCACTGGCTTGATATCCTCCCAAGAAAGTAAACAAAAAATAGTAATACTTATTGGATTTCTCTGGTGACCTGATTAAAACATTTTTTTTTGTAATGTTGGGAGCGTAAGTCAGATTTTAGTAAGTGGAAAAGAAAAAGAAAAACAATGAAATAAAGACAATCAGCATAAAAATGCTTTTGGATAATATCGATATGAAAGAGAAGAAAGAATGAAGTTGTGTAATAACTGAAGTAGGAACTGAGGTCAAACATTGATACAGTCATCTTTAACTAAATATAAAAATTTTGTGTGCAACAAAATTATGTTTACAAAGGATATGTAATTTTGTGGACAGGCATGCAGGAAAAGACGAGAAATAAAATAGGAACACACTCAAATATACATATATAAATATTTGATTATTAACTCGACAAGCAATAAAATGAATAAGAATACGAGATTTTAGCAGTTTATCTCTTGGGGGTAAAGTGGAAGATAACTTGTTTTTTGCACTATTCTTTGTGTATTTCACAATATATATGTTTTTACAAATAGTGCATATTGCTGTTACGTTTATTAAAAAACACTCTTTTTTTCTTCCTGAGACAATAAAAGTATGTAAAATTGCTAACATGTAGGAGACTAATTAAGTATAAAACTTTCTATAAATTCCTGAATGAACAATAGCATGATAAAAAAACTATAGTAATTTTGCAGGAAACAATCAAGATTGGAGGAAATTGGGAAGGAAACAATCAGGGAGGAAGTAAAAGCTAGGCTTTGAAGGACCAAGGGCACTGGAAAAGCAAGAGGATAAGAAAAGAGCATTCTGCATGTTCTGGGGAAAGGTGTTAGTATAGAGGCAGTATGAGAAGGCTCAAGGACATAATTAAACATGATTTACATAGAAATGTGGAGATGCATATGGAAGAAATGTAGCATGAAATTGCAGAATTCGGGAGGAAAGGGTAACTAAATCAGAGTTAAGTGAAACTTAAAAGACACTTGAGATGAATGTAAGTTTGGTTATTACCTGACTGTAATGATCACCTACAGATAGGCTCTAAATAGTAAAGTGATGTGATGAGAAGAGTGTGTTTGGAGAATGAATTTTTTTTTTAATCATTATTTAGGCCAGAATAGAGGTATGTTAGAAGATAGAGAAAAGGGATTGGAGGTATAAAAACAGGATAGATTCCTTCCCACTCCCACCAGAGCAACTTAGAGGATAGATAGCAAGAAACTAAACTAGGTTGAATCTGTAAGTTTGAATTTTTAAAAAACAAATTTGTTTTAAAGATGTGGGGTACGATTCAGGGTTAGGTATACAAATGTTCATTATGTAGCTTGTTGATGAGGTGCTCCCCACCTCCACCCCTGGCAGTTTCCCACTACTGCCAATCCCTTTCTTATAGTATTATGATAATTGTTCCAGGTCCACTTATGAGTGAGAACATGTGGTACTCAGCTCTTTGTTTCTAAAAAGTGATTTGTTGGTGACTGTAAGAACAAGTAAGCGTACTTTTACTTATTGAAGATCTACTGTGTGAAAGAGAGGAAAATGAAGTTTTTACAAATATCATCTTAGTTTCTCCTAGCAATCGAATGGGAGAGGGTAGTGTTCCTATCACCTTTTCTGTGGATAAGGAAGCAGAGTGAGAAATAGTAGTTTGTCTGAGTTCATATTGTCCTGCAAAATTCATACGTATGTCTCCAAAATTTGTATCATTTTTCTTCTCACCACATTATAGAGAATACTGCATAGACACCAAAACCAGATGAAAAAAATACAGAAGTAAGGAAAATGAATTAAATTTTCAATCTGTAGAAACTGGAGTAACAACAAGATACACAAAGGAGTGCAGCACTACTTTTGGTTCTTGTCTAAGTCTTTTTTATTGCTTTGTTTTGTCTTGGGGAGGTATACTACAAACACAAAAAACTAAGGTATACTACAAACACAACTCAGTAATTTTTTTAGTGGCATTTCTAGAATCCAATCCAAAGATTTTATTACCCCAAATTATTATAAAATCTCTTCACTTCTTCCTTCTTTCTTCCTTTTCTTCCTCCTTCCCCCTTGCCTTCCTTCTCTTTTACTCATTCATTTTCTCCCTTCCAACCTCCCTTCTTCTTATTTAGTTTATTGTCTTTTTATTTGACTGTATGGCCATCTATGTGGTCAGACATCCATCTATTATCTATTTTTTCTCACTTTTTTCCTAAGGGAACCTGTGGCGGTTTAAAATATATAAACCATTTATAAATTAAAGTCAATTCGTAGTAAAAGATCAGCTTAGGAAAATAAGATGAAGAATAACAAGAGGAAGGAATGAAAAGCATGTGTAATAAATGTCAAACATACTTGAGTAAATTACTTTTTCAGGGATCATTATTTGTAGTCAAGTAAATGGTTATTTGTGTTTAAATACAACCTTAAGTTCATGACTGAATATATTTAATCATTTCTTTTTTTAGCAGGTTATTTTAGAGGCTTTAGTTATAAAGAAAACAATAAGGTTTTATGGGAATTTCATTATAACAAAATGGCACACATATAGTTGTTTTTGAATGAGAATGTTTTCATCCCTGGTTATTAAGTTTTAGGATGCAGATAAGCTGCAAATGAAATAACAGGAAATGCCTCTTTTCTGAAAAAATACCATAAAATACTATAGATAACATCACTTGCTTTTTGTATTGAATAGGTCATTTAGAGTTGACAGCGTACATGAATAATTACAGTTTATTTTGTTTTCTTTACAATAATCTATTGTTTCATAAAAATAACATGGACTTTGAAAGAAATTCACAGAATGTAGTGTTTAAAAATACTGATTATGTCTAAGAAAGCATTAATAATTCTGAATGCCTATAAACCAGTTTTAACAAACGTCTAACTGGTAAATAAAGTTCCTTGAAAGTTATTGATCAATGTCTTAGTCCATTTTATGTTGTTGTAACAGAATACCGCAGACTGGACAATTTACAAGAGATAGAAATTGATTTGATATATGGTTCTGGAGGCTGAGGAGTCCAAGAACGTGATACTGGCATCTGGCAAGAGCCGTTATGCTGCATCATCCCATAGCAGTAGGCAGAAGGTCAAGAGAAGGTGAGTGTGAGACAGCAAGAGGGAGTCAAAATTCATTTTTATAACAAACTCACTCTTGTGACAACTAATGTATTCCCAGGTTAAGGGCATGAACCCATTCATAAGAGCAAAGTTCTCATGAGTTAATCACCTTTTAAGAGGCTTTACTTCCCAAAACTGTTGCATAGGGAATTAAGTTTCCAGTGTTTCCTTTTGGGGGGACACATTGTTCTAAATTGTTGATGCAGCTCTCAAAATAAATTTTAACTTGAATCATCCTCTGTAGAAGATAGCAGCACTGAGTATTATTTTTTTCAAAGATAGTAGTTTACTCAGCCCTTAATTATCTGGATAGCTTACATTCAACTTTTTATTTATTACGGTTTCTTGGATATATAATTATTTAGTCAGTCCTGTTTTCATTGAACTTTTTTTCTTGTAGTTTGTATCACTTAAACTTCTACCAATTGAATTAAAGACTGGCTGTTTCTGACTATTGTCATTTCACCCAAAGCATTCTTTATTTCTAGTATTTTGGCACCCGTGGCGTTATTTGATTTTTTAATTGCCCATTAGGACTTCCGAGTATTTCTAGGACAGTGGCTTTCCAAGTGTAGTCCCCAGAACAGCAGCAGCAGCTTCCCCTGAGAACTTGTTAGAAATACAAATTCTCCAGCTCTGCTCTAAGCCTATTATATCAGAAACTGAATGTGAGGACTAGAAGTCTGTCTTAACAAGTCTTCCAGGTGATTCTGATGCATACCAAAGTTTGAGAACCACTACTTAAGAAATCACAGTACCCAAACTGAACTCCAGACTAGTTAGATTAGAATCTCTAGGGTTGAGGCTTGGATAAGAGAATTTTTAAAAACTCTCTCATTTTGCTGCAGAGTCCACATATTTGTCCTTCTTTATGGCTGCATAATATTCCACTGTGTACATATGTACCACATTTTTAAAATCCAGTCCAGCTTTGATGGGCAACACGATTGGTTCCATGTTTTTGCTATTGTGAATAGAGCTGCAACAAACATGCGTGTGCAGGTATCTTTTTTGTAGAATGATTTGAGTTCCTCCAGGTATATTCCCAATAGGGAATTGCTGAGTCATATGGAAGGTCAGTTTCTAGTTCCTTCAGAAATTGCCACACTGTCTTCCGAAGAGGTTATATTAGTCTGCATTCCCACCAGCAGTGTAGAAGTGTTCCTTTTTCTCCACGTCCTCACCAGCATCAGTTGTTGTTTGTTTTATTCGTGATCAATGTTTGTGTACCTAGCCCTGAATTCTACCCAAAATCTTTATAATAATAAATAAATTAATTAAAATAAAATAAAATAAAATAAAAACTCTCTCAGTGGGTAGGTGCACCCATGGCTAGGGCTCACTATTCCGGGGAGCTGGGGAGAAACTCCCTAAAGACTGAGATATTGGGTTTCTAATTTTGTGAGTTCTGACTTTCAACTTTGTATATTTTGCAAAGATGCCAGAAGCTCTTATATATATTCAAGGAATTTCACTAGCAGGTTTAAATAGCTGCATCAGTAAAAGTTAGAAGAAAAAAATATTCAGGATTTAAATTAATTATTGTAATGATCAAACTTGGCGTCAACAGCTTCCATCAAATTATTTTTACTTACTTTCAATATCCAAAGGATTCCCTAAATTCTACCACTTGTCTCTGCCATTTTCTCTCCTCCCCTCCAAAATCACCTGAATAGTTACAAATATTGCAGTTGATCTTTTTTTTTACCTATAGACTTTACCCTAGAAATTTCTTCATCCATAACATTTGTCTTTCTAAAATACATATGACTATATTTATCTTTTGCTTAAATCCATTAAACATTTTCTTATTGCCTGCAAGATAAAATACAAGCATGTTTGCGTGACTTTTTTTCATGAACGGTGTGCTCTCTGTTATCCTTAGTAAGGTCTATTTTCTTTCTTTTTTTTTTTTTTCAATTTTTAAATTGTGGTCAAATACACATAACATAAAATTTTCCATAGTTACCATTTTTAAGTGTATAGTTTAGCGGTATTAAATACATTCATAATGTTACACAAACATCATCAGCACCCATCTCCATAACTCTTTTCATCTTTTAAACTTGAAACTCTATACCCATTAAATAATAATACCCTGTTTCTCCTTCTTTCTAGCTTCTACAATCACTATTCTGTTTTCTGTCTCATTTTAACTAGTGTAACTACCTCAAATAATTGTTGTCTTTTGGTGATTGGCTTATTTTACTTAGCATAATGTGTTCAAGGTTCATCCATGTTACAAGATATGTCAGAATTCCCTTTCTATCTAAGGCTAAATGATAATCCATTGTGTGTATATATACATTTTGCTTTCCCATTTATCAGTTCATAGATACCTGGATACCTAGGTTGCTTCCATCTTTTAACTGTTGTGAGTATGAACTTCAACGGATGTACAAATATCTCTTCAAAACCCTACCTTCAATGTTGGAGATTATATAACAAGAAATGGAACTGCTGGGTCATATGGTAATTCTATGTTAAATTTTTTGAGGAATCTCATGCTGTATTCTGCAGTATCTGTACCATTTAACATTCCCACCAACAGTGCACAAGGGTTCTAATTTCTTCACATCCTTGCCAAACTTGTTATTTTGGGATTTTTGATCACAGTCTTTCTACTGGGTGTGAAATGGTATCTCATAGTTTAAATTTGCATTTCCCTAATGATTAGTGATAGTGAGCATTTTTTCATGTGTTTACTGGTCATTAATATATTGGCTTTAGAGAAATGTCTATTCAAGTTCTTTGTATATTTTGAAATCATTTTTTATTGTTGAGTTATAGTTCTCCATATATTTTGGGTATAAATTTCTTATCAGATTTATAATTTACAAATGCTTTCTTTCATTTTGTGCATTGTCTTTTTATTTTGTTGATATTATCTTTTGATGCACACATTTAAAAAATGTTTACGAAGTCCAATGTGCTACTTTTTAAAAATTTCCTGTGCCTTTGGTGTCATATCCAAGAAGTTATTGCCAAATTCAATGCTTTTCCCTATGTTTTCCTCTAAGGATTTTATAGTTTCAGACCTTGTATTTAGGACTTTGATCCAATTTCACTCTTTTGTGTGTGAATATGCAGTTTTCCCAGCATCAACTGTAGAAAAGACTGTTCTTTTCTCCGTTGACTAGTCTTGGTATCCTTGTAAAAAAATCATTTGACCATATATGTGAGGGTTTATTCTGGGGTTCTCTGTTCTATTTCATTGGTATTTGTGTCTATCTTTGTTCCAGTACCACAATGTTTTTATTTTTTGTATCTTTGTAGTAAGGTTTGAAATCAGGAAATGTGAATCATCTAGCTTTGTTATTCTTTTTAAATAATCTTTTCACTAGCAGAGTATCTTGAAATTCCATATGACTTTTAGGATGGGTTTTTATATTTCAAAATGCCCTTGAGATTTTAACAGGGACTTCATTGTATCTGTAGATTGCTTTGGGTAATATTGACATCTTTTTTTTTTTGAGTTGGAGTCTCACTTCATCACCCAGACTGAAGTGCAGTGGCACGCTGATGACCACCCCAGTGTTGACCTGCTGGGCCCTGGCGATCCTTCTGCCAGCCTTCCAAGTAGCCAGAACCACAGGCATGGGCTACCATGCCCGGCTAATTTTTGATTTGTTGTAGAGATAAGGTCTCACCAAGTTGCCTGGGCTGGTCTCGAACCCGTGGGCTTGAGCAATCCACTCACCTTAGCCTCCCAAAGTATTGGAATTGCAGGCTGAGCCACCGAGTCCGGCCTTATTGGCATCTTAATGATATTAAATATTCTAATCTGTGAACATGGATGCATTTCCATTTTTTATGTCTTCTTTAATCTTTCAACAATGTTTTATAGTCTTTGTTGTACAAATCTGTCGCCTCTTTGGTTAAGATCATTCCTAAGTATTTTATTAGTTTTGATGCTATTGTATTAAATTGTTTTCAGTGTTTCCTTTTCAGACTGTTCATTGTTAGTGTATAAAAATGCACTAGTTTTTGTGTTACCTAACCTTGTATTTGGCTATTTTGCTGAAATCATGTATTAGTTCTCACAGCTTTTTGTAACATTTGGAGTTTTTTTTTAACATATACGATCATATCATCTGTGAACCAAGATAATTTTACTTCTTTCTTTACATTTTTGGTGCCTTTTATTTCTTTTTCTTGCCTAGTAGGTCTGGGTAGAACTTCCAATACTATGTTGAATAAAAGTGATATGAGTGGGCATCCTTGCCTTGTTTCTGGTCTTAGAGGAAAAATTTTCATTTTTTACTGTTGATTTTGGGGTTTTCTTGGGTTTTTCATATATGGATTGTATTATTTTATTTTATTATATTATTATATTAAAGTATGCTCCTTTTATTTCTAGTGTGTTGGGTGTTTTTATTATGGAAGTGTGCTGAATTTTCTGAGATGCTTTTTTTTTTTCTGCATCAGTTGAGATAATCTTGTGTTTTTCCCCTCATTCTCTTAATGTAGTGTATCATATTGATTGATTTTCATTTGTGAAACATTTTTGAATTTCAAGAATAAATCCCCATTGGTCATTATGTAGTTACTTTTAGTTTGCTGCTGAATTTTGCTTGCTAGTGTTTTGTTGAGGATTTTCGCATCATTGTTACAAGGGATATTAGTCTGTAGTTATTTTTTGTAATGCTTTTGTCTGACTTTGGTATCAGGTAATGTTAGCCTTATAAAATGAGTTACAAAATTTTCAATGTTTTGGAAAAATTTTGGAAGGATTGGTTTGAGTTTTTAAATATTTGATAGAATTTACCATCAGGTTCAAGGCTTTTATTTGTCAGGAGATTTTTGGTTAGTGACTTAATCTCTTTACTGATTGTAGGTCTTTTCACATTTTCTATTTCTTCATGATTTAGTCTTGGTAGGTTTTGTGTTTTTATGAATTTGTTCATTTGATGGTGTACAATTTTTCATAGTAGTCTCATATAATTTTTTTTTTACTTCTGTGTTATCAGTGATAACATCCCCACTTTTACTAATGAGTTTAGTAATTTGAGTCTTCTCTCTTTTTTGTTAGTCCATGGAGCTAAGGTTTTGTAAATTTTTTTTTATCTTTTCAAAGAACCATTTTTTGGTTTCATTGATTTTTTTTTTTCCTGATGTTTTCCTATTCTCTATTTCATTGATATTTGTTTTGTATTGTTTCCTTTCTTCTTCTAGCACTGGATTTAGTTTATTCTTTTTCTAGCTACTTAAGTTTTAAATTTAAGTTGTTGATCTGATACCTTGTTTTTTGATGTAAGTATTTATAGTTGTAAGTTTCCCTCTTAGCACTTGCTTTGCTGCATCCCATAAGTTTTAGGATGTTGTGTTTATTATTTTACTTAAAATTCTGGAGTAGGAGAGACTAATTTAAGGGAAAAAATTAGAACAGTGGTTTTGAGAGGCATGTAGTTAGGGAGGGAAGCAAAAACATTTTGGGAGTAGATGGAAATGTTCTATATCATAATGGGTTTAGGTTGCTTAGTTGTATACATTTGTCAGAACTTTTTCAGCTGAGATTTCAGTGTGTCTCAGTGTATGTAACTTACACCTGAAGTAGACTTATAATAAAAATTGTCATTATTCTTATCCATAAGGTAATTGTCATTAATATCATTATCATTGTTTTTATTATTATTGAGTGGGATGTGAGAGTCAGATATGTTTTTCTGATTTGTTTCAGAAAACTTTTTTCGTAACTAGTGATTTGAGGTGAAATATCTTAAAAATAACAACAGAAAACAAAATTAATAATCTAAGCATTAACTATCCAAAATTATTATGTTAAGATATTCCAGGTTAGATAACATGCACATAATATACAAATCTATATATGCTTCAACCAATATTTCATAAAGCTAATCTGACCCTTGGGAAAGTTCTGGTGCAAATTGATTTTATTACACTTTTTAATTTACATAGAGTAGTATACGGTACAGATTGTGAATAGTTATGTCAAAAATTATTACGTTTATCACTATCTCTCAAAGCCTCTGAGTTCTTCATTCTATTTTAATGTAAATTAGATTACATTGACTTTCTTGTTCCTCTACAATTCATAATGATTGCTACCCACTGTATAAGTCTATTAAAGATGATGTCAAATTGAATCTATAATTCTAGTTTGTAAAATTGGGAGTTTATGTTTTATGGATTTTGATTTCTAATTGTCATCTTATACTTCAGCTACAATTCTTACTTGATACCTTATAATTAAGGACTAAATTATAAAATAATTTACCAAGGACCCATCTCAAATAAAATAGCAGAGGCAAATGAGTCAAAAAAAAGAAATCAGGGTACTACAGAACCAGAAAGAAAAATGAATGAGTCATTATTTCTGTAAAATATTGTGAGGTCATGGTCCTCAGGTAGTACCACAGCTAATTAGAATATAACCTAACTTTCATTTCTACAGATTCTGATCACTATCTGGTCCTGTCTGGAGTTGCAGTAATTTTCAATGAACTTTTTTCCACCACATAAAGCAGTACTAAGAGGTGCCTTAAAGCTTTAATACTCAATGGGTGATCCTTCAACAAATAGTAAATATTCAAATTAAGATACTTTTCAAATAAAAAAAGAAAGTTTAAATATATATCCTCAAATAGATACAATTTAACTAAACCATTTCCTATATACGTTTACAAAAATTGGTCCAGGGGTATAGATATTTCCATATCTTAAAAGTTTACATTTATATTGGCAATTCATGAGAATTTTCTAAATAGAGTTTATTACTTTTCCCCGAGAATTTCAGTTATGGTGAATGTGCTTAATTTAGAAAAATGAAAGAGTCCACATGTAGAATTATTCAGGGAAGAAGTCGTTTCTTTTCTTCTGAAACATTCTTGACAAAATTGAAGTGGAAAAAGAGCAAGAGTAGACTTTCTGAAATAAATGTTTAGTATCCACCTGGTATTTCCTTTAAAAAATTAAAATCAAATAATTTTATTGAAAGGTTTTTGTTGTTGTTTTTGTTGTAGCTGTAATCAATCAGCTTGAAGGAAAAGATTTAAGAGGTTGACAAAGGATGCTGACTGCCTCCTCTCAGCTACTCTTTGGTCTATGGAACAACCCAAGAGTTGCTGGGACAGAGCTGGGAAAATTTGCAAAAGCGCAAGGACCTGCTTGTGAGAGAAAAGATCAAGATCCCATTTCCTCTTCCTTTTGAGGAAACACCAGTGAAGATAAGTGGGCAGGAAAGGTTAAGATTTTCTCATGGGGGATCTCGACCTGATAGGGAGAGAGTTGAAACTAGTGCCAGAGCCTGGATTGTTTGGGGAAAGGCTGATTGTGGGATCAGTGTTCCTGAAACCGGAAATCTCTCTATGGCCAGTCTCTGATCTACTTGCTTAAGGTTAAGAATATGCTTGTGCATAACAGGCATGCACTTTTTTTTTTTTTTTTTTTAGTGTAAACGTAGGAACCCAAGTATCTAAGAGTATGGAGTGACTATAGATGAGTGTAACTTTGGAAGGGGAGGAGCGAGACCTGCTTACTGTTTCTTTCTCCCAGGGTTACCTTCAACAGGTCTTGCAAAATCAGCAGCGAGATCATCAGACTTGCACAGCAGAGAGCAAGAATACTCTTCACATGCAGGACTCTTTGCAGGCAATGTTGACTCTTGCTCCAGATCTTTCTTCATGTGGTGTGTGGAACCAGGACTGCTCTGTGCATCAAGCTTCTGTGGCAATGATATTTTCAGGACACTCATCTGATGTATCCATGATATTGGTGGTGGTACATAGCTCATTGGCCATCTTCGAAGTCCCCAGCTTAGCAGCAGAGGAACCAACTAGCATTTCATGACACTGTGGTGTCCTCCCTCATCAAGATGCTATTCCTGAGTTTAGATAATGCTTCTAATTTAGGGGACAGAATGTCTGAATGATATGGTTTAACACTCCCAAGTAAATGGGATTATCCCAGGGTGATGTACAACCACAAAAATGTCATTAGTAAAGGAAATGTTATCATTTTGGTCTTCCAAGCTGCTGAAGCTGAAACATAGGACTCTGTTCATATTCTCATAATATGGGTTTCATTATTGTGTGGGACCATGCTGTTTATTGTGGATGTATACAAGAAGAGAGAACATGCTTGACTCAATAGAACACACAAAATAAACCAGATATACTTTTTTCTCATTTACCTGGACAAATTAAATGTAACCTGCAAACTCAAGTTGCGAATCTAATTAATAAGAACTACATCAAGTTTAAGAACGAATTTATTTAAGATTAGAAATGATATCAAAAATTTAGAAAATTGATTTACCCCTCATCGTTCTTTTACATGCAATTGATTAAAATTTTTACATTCTGTGCTTGGAAACTAGTTTATACTTGTAGTATATACTATGTTGTCCATAAATGGGTATGGCTTTTCCATTAAAAAGATTGAGTATTAAGTTTGACATTGATTTTTCTTATTGATTTTAAATAAACATTCTAAGATGTGATATGGGCATTTTATTTCAAAGAAAGTGAATTTTAAACCAAAGTATAGATTATACCTTGTCTTTAAGAGAAAACCACTGGATTGCTAAAGTAGATATAGTTTTAATATAGGTCCTTAATTGTTGCTATAACTGTTTAGAAACACCCTGTACCTGCCACCAGTACCTGTGTTATATGATAATTCAAACATTCACATATTGATGTGAATGTGATGTGCCTGTCTTTTAAATGACTATTATACTTTTCACATTTCTATACACAGAGGAAGTGAATAAAATGTCACCTGCAGCTAATCATAAGATGCAATTTATCTAATAGTTCTAGAGTAGAATCGAGGGCATTTTCTGCTGAGCTACGATCAAGTTGTGGTGGGGTGCTGAATCTACCGGTTTACATTCATGTTAGATTATGTACAAGAGTAGCAATACAATGGAAGGAGAAGACAAGGAAAGAAATCCTTGTTTCCTTTATTCCTAGAGTCATAAAATCAAAGAAAAAGTGAAATTCTCTAATGCTGCCTGCACTGAAACATCTCAGCTCAATTATGTTTACCAAAGATCAAGTAAAGAAGGCTAATCTTGTCTTCTAGACACTTATCTCTCTTTTTCGTATGCATCTTTACTTCCCATTTTGCCTGAGAGTCACTCAAAGAGAATATCGTATTTTAAAGTGACTCTTTAGTAATACAAACACAATAGTCCCAAATACATCAGTGTCATAGCAACTGTGTTCAGAAGTTCAGAGGTACTGAATACCACGAAACTGAACACCTTTCCTTCAAGTGGCATTCACATTTTTTTTTTTAATTTTAATTTTTATTTTTTGCGTTGGAGTCTCACTCTGTCTCCCAGACTGGAGTACAGTGACCGCTCCCGGCCACCGCAGCCTTGACCTGCTGGGCTCCGGCGATCCTTCCTCCTCAACCTTCCGAGTAGCCAGAATTACAGGCATGCGCTACCATGCCCGGCTGATTTTTTGATTTATTGTAGAGATGAGGTCTCGCTGCCGAGGCGGGTCTCGAACCCCCGGGCTCAGGCAATCCACTCACCTTAGCCTCCCAAAGGCGTGGGATGACAGGCTGAGCCACCGAGCCCGGCGGCATTAACATTTTTAAGGCACAATATTTTAGTGGCAAATTTTTTGCTGTTTAATCTATAGAAATTATTGCAAGACAATCATGAAAAATAGGAGTTTGAAAAAGATGTATCAAAAGTAAAAATAAGAAATATTCTTTTTAAAATATGTATTAATATCTTAATATTTATCGACATGTTCCATGAAAATTTAGATTTTGCTTGCTTTTGCTTATCATATAATGGATAGGTTTTTAGATCCCAGATGAGCGGCCCCTGATTCCTCAGCTGCAGAGATATGCCACCAGTCTCCTTAAAGGTCTAAAAGGGCATTTTGTTTTTCCTCTGAGTTGTGTGTTGTTCTACACAATATGGATAGAGAGCATTTTATATGCTATTACTAGAAATAAATGCCATCTTTGCCTTAAAGCTGGATAATATAGTGGGGTAAACCATTACTCTGAGAGAGTGTCAAACCCCTTGTATCCAATATCAGAGGCTTTGGATTAAACAAACCCAAACTCGAATCAGAGTTATGCCTCTGACAGGTTCTTTGACTTTAGGGGTGTTGTTTCCTCTAATTAGGCAGTAGAGGGGAAACACCAAACTTTGAGACCAGTTTAAATGGCCACCCCTAAAATTTCTTTGCACTGCAGCCAAGGTGCTTTTTGGAAATGAAAATGATATATAGGCATTGACTTTGAAACATGTCAGTCAGTTTCTAGCACCCTTAGAAAAAATTTCTTAACTCCTCCCCCTGCGCCTTAAAGCCCTCTGTGATCCAAACGTCTCACCTTCTGCTCTCCCCACTGGTGAGATGCTGCAGCCCATTCCCTCCCTCTTTCTGACTATACCTCAGCCATTTAAGGCTCAGGCCTGCCTGGGCTGTGTGTATGCTCTACACTGCCCTGCATACCTGCCTTCTTCTGGACTTCCACCTTGCTGCTTCTCCTAGAGGCCTTCCCGGGTCACCATGGATAAACCCGGCCTGGGCCTAGACAGCTCCATACTGGCATCACCTGCCACTGCCTAGTTTAATATTCAGTCTCAATGATGATTTATTTATTGTCACTCTTTCCCTACTACAATGTAAGTAGGATGGGAGCAGGGTTGTTTTTTTTTTTTTTAATCAACTGGCATATATCTAGTGCACCCCAGTGGTACCTGATGCAAAGTTTGTCCTACATAAAGGCAGATTATTTCCCCTCACATCTTGAGTAAATATGTACTATGAGCAAAATATAGTATTAGTTTGGGGAACTTAGAAGTCTTCTAAAAGTCCCTGTCTTCAAAGAATTTGCAATATAGAAAGGAAGTCAACAACAAGAACAGAAATATAAAATTTAAATGACAAATGAAATATCAGTATAGAGTTTTGAAATGCTGTGAAATATAAATTAATGGTCAGAATGGATATTATAAGGCATTATTTGATGTCCATTAACTAGAGAATAGTTTTCATGAGGTAAGATTTAACTTTTCAGGTTAAATATTGATAGTTTTGAAGTGATAATAGTGAGAAATTATAGTGACCAAAAAAGTAAAATAAGTTAAAGAAATAATGATAGATCTTTTTCAAAGGTTATGCTTCTCTGGAATATACATGTAGCATAAAATATAAGAAAAATGCAGTTTAAGGGTAAAAGGTTCTTAAACTTCTAAAAAAATTTTTAAAGTTCTTAAAATTCTATGATTTCCTACCAAAGGAACCCCCAAGGAAAAAAATTTGTATTTATTCATCCAAAAATATAGAAATTCAGACACCAAAAACTTGATCAGTGATCATGTGCAATGCTAATGTGCTTTTATAAATATTTTGTGTAGAAATATTCAATCATGTTATAGCAAATAAAACATTATTTTACTTGGCATAATGATGTTTGTAACGGTGTTCTGGAAATTGACAAACAATGTATAGGGCGAATTATTGTTACTGAAATAACAAATAGCACACAATGCCTTGTCTTAAGAAAGCCCAATCCAACAAAGTCCAGGAGGATTACATGGCAGAGCAAAGCCATTCAGAAATCTGGGTTCCCACAATCCCTCTACTGGGAATATACCTGGAAGAACTCAAATCACTCTATAAAAAAAGATACCTGCACACGTATGTTTGTAACAGAATTGTTCACAGTAGCAAGAACATGGAACCAACCGTGCTACCCATCAAAAGAGTACTGGATAAAAAAATGGGGTACATATACACGATGGAATATTACGCAGCCATAAAGAAGAACAAAATCATGAACTTCACAGCAACCTGTATGAACTTAGAGTCTGTAATACTGAGCGATCTTTTGTAGAAACAAAGAACTGAGTATCACATGTTATCACTCATAAGCGAACCTTGAACAATTATCATAATACTATAAGAAAAGGATTGGCAATAGCCAGAAACTGCTGGGGGGCGGGGAGTGGGATTGGCAGTAGTGGGAATCTGCCTGGGGAAGAGGGGGGCATACCTCATCAACAAGGGTAACTGCATAATGAACATTTGTGTACCTAACCCTGAATTGTACCCCGCATCTTTAAAATAAAAAAGCTTAAAGTTCAAAAAAAAAAAAAAGAAATCTGGGGCTCAGCTGCTTGGGTTTGCGTTTCAACTCAGCCACTTGTCAGCTTGTGGGCATTAGACAAGTCACTTAACCTTTTCATGCTTCAGTTGTCTCATCTGTAAATCAGGAATGATTATTATAAAACTAAACCTTGGACGGTTGTGAATTATTTAAAGCATTTAATATAGTGCCAAGCACATAGTGTTTTGTAAGTGTTAGATACAGGTAAAATAGAACACTCGACCTCAAGATGTCTAGAAATTGCCCAGGTAGTACCCAGGAGTCTGACTGATTCTATTTTAGCCCTAATTTTGGTTGAGATCATATGTGGTTGTGATGAGAACAGTGTGCACAATGAGTTGACCTGAAGCTCTGAGTGTGAGGTAGAGAGTGACAGGTCAGCAATTTGAAACACATGAGCCAATGAGTGAGAAATTTAGCATCCAGATAAGATGTAAAGTAGCACCATCTGAAACCAAGGAAAGAGAAGCGTGCAAGTGTAAAAGGTACTCTCAGGTACTGTCACCCAACAGCCACTACTTGCTAGTCCCCTCTGCCTGAGATAGTGGATCAGGGAGAGCTCCACCGTAACTCTGCAGTCTCTGATGTGTTAGAATCCATGAAACTCCTCTGGCTTGACATACTCCAGCAGCTCAGCCTCCATAACTTAGCCCACACTTCTTGTATTGCCTGTTTAGATTAGAAAGGTCCCAGGCTTGTGAATCAAGCTCCACCCTCACTATCAGGTTTTCCTGGAAGGAATCCATGATATGAGGTAAAAGTTGAGAAGAATCTTTAAGTTCTGTGAATTATAGATTTGACTCTTGCCTGCTCCCCATCACTAATGACACCTCAACTCAAGGGAACTTGTCAATAATAACTATCTTACTTTGCCAGAACTCTGTCAGAGCAAGGAATTTTGTGCTAATGATGTTTGAGAATACTTGGAAATAAAATAGGAGTGCTGATGAGAGGGATATATGGAATAGAGCATATAAATGCTTATATGCTGGAAAACTCCCAGACAAGTAATTTTGGCAATCAGTTTAATAAATATTTGCAAAGTGCCTCTACAAATAATTTGATTTTCTGAGGGTCACCTAATACTCTCCTGGGAATGTACTATACAGGAAAAAATGGATATATAGAAATAGAAATTATAAGTAATTAAAATAATCACCCACAAAAATAACTGACTTAGCAAATCAGAGATATACTCCACAAACAAGAGTCTTAGTTACTTACAATAAGAACTGTATTTTCCAGAAATGTAGTCCTAAATCAAACTTTGGTTTAAAAGTAATTTAGGATTTTACTCTTTTTATTTTAAACATATTTTTTATTATAAAATTGTGGGGTACAGTTAAGGGTTAGGTATACAAATGTGCATTGTTCAGGCACCCTTGTTAATAAGGGGTGTCTCCCCATCCCCAGACAGATATTGACTACCATTAGTCCCACCGCCCTACCCCTCCCTACCCCCCCCATAGTTTCCCACCACTGTCAGTCCTTTTTTTATAGTATTATGGTAGATGTTCAAGGTCCACTATATGAGTGAGAACATGTGATACTCAGATCTTTGTTTCTGTGGGATTTTACTCTTAAATTGAATGCTATGAATTATGTTGGCAACAAGATAAAACTGTTTCAAAGATAATGCAATTTTTATTCTGAAGTTAAGACTTTTTGTCAGTATTCACATTACTATTTTAGATGTTTGCTCTTTAAAATAAGGAGTTTTATCCTTTGTATCTGCTACAGAAGTAATATAATTAAGTTATAGCTATGTTTCTTCTTTAGTTTTGAAATTCAAAATTCTTGGTATTTATTACAATTCTCTTCTTCAGTGTCATTATATAATGCCCAGTAGATGAAAAGATAAACATGGTGTGGGCATGGACGCATAAAAATTTCAAACCTAGACCAAAACCTTTGACTTCCAAGGTTGATATTAGGTAGTATTCCATCCCTTACGTAAACTCAACATTGTTTTATTTACTTACTTTTATATTGGTGATTTTGGGGGACTCAAATGTCGGCAAGAGCCTTGGAAATATAGTCTTTGTTTGGGTGCGTTATTGCTCCAAATATAATTGTTTACTTATTTAGGAACAAGGAGTTTTAAGTACTCCCTAGATAACTAGCATTCTCTGCCACTGCAACACCTCACTTTGCTTATGATTAGCCTGAGACTCTGATAAATTAACTAGCTTTCTCAAGATCATCCACATGGTTTGTAGTCTACCTATAGAATATGTTTCTTTTTTTTAGCCACTATGAAACTTAGTAACATGTGATTTTGAATTTGGTGTTTTAAATATTGTCAAATTATTTTCCAAAGTGTTTTTTAAACCTTTGCTCAAAATACACATGTTAAAAGGTGTCAACCAAACATGAAGGCAGAACCATTTATGGAAATATCACAATGCACAGCTGAAAAAAAAATTATAGGACTGGGACTCATCACAGTTTTAACATGTTTCTTACCCATGCGTTTCAAGATTAGCATATAATGAAATAATGGAAATATAAGAACTGAATTACTAAAATTTTAAAATCAGTTAGAAATTTCCTTTTTTGTTTATACCGACATTATATTTGTTTTATATCCATAAAAAATTGTCAACAATGAACCACTCTAGTCAACAATCTGGGTCCAAAATTTATCTTTGTCATCTTTTTTAGAAGAAGATTTATGAAATACTTTACATAAATTTATTCTCTAAGTATGATGGTCTCCAACCCCATCCAATTTGCTGTGAAGTCCATGATTTTGTTCTTCTTTATGGCTGTGTAATATTTCATCACATATATGTACCACTACTTAGTGATCTATCATAGAAACAAAGAACTGAGTACTGAATGTTCTCACTCATAAGTGGAACCTGAACATTAATCACATTAGCACAAAGGAGGGATCAGCAGTCGCTGGGCACTGCTTGTATGGGGGGATTGTAACAACAGAAGGGGTGCCTGGTCCCAAACCAGGGGAGGTGAGGGCCAGTTGGAGGCCCAAAGTACACCTGCATGCAGCCTACTTGTGTAGTTAATCCTTGTTTGTATTCCACATCTCTATAATAAAATTGCTCTTAAAAAAATTCATTCTCAAATTGTTTCACTCTTTTTTTTTTTTTAACAATTTTTAGACTATATCAGTTACTGATTTTTTTTAAAAAGAAGCAAGTTGTCCTATGTAAATATATTACCAATAAGAGTTATAAAATTAGTTCAACATTCTTTCCTGGCTGAAGGACAAAATTAAAGAAAAAATAGAATGTTAGCCAAAAAAGGAAGAAAAAGAAAAAAATCCTATTTCACAGAAACCCTTGACTAGTTCGGATATGGGTAGAGAGTCTTCTTAGAGAATGTCAGAAAAAATGGTTCAACAAGGAATTCAAAATTTCATCCCTCCATAAGAGCAACAAAATAACTTGACAGAGTCTATCATAATCAATATTCTTGGTACTCTGGAGTCTAACCAACAATTTGCAACAACCAGTACTATGGAAAAGGAAAAAAAAAAAAAACTGAATCTCAATAATAACAGAAATCTTTATGGTATTTACACTTATCCCATCCCATTCCCTACTCCCTGCCCTGACAGTAACCTTGAAGATAATCGTTCACTGGCACAGATGTCAGTATTAGAGGGAACAGAGCAGACCTAATTTGGAAAGAGTTGTAGTTGTTTGTTTTGACTGGTTGTCCCAGAACACTAGCTAAAAACAAAAACTTTTACAGGTATATGCATTGTTGCTGCTTTCTGGGCCAATGAATGAAAGTTGGAAGCAAAAAGTTAGACTAACTAAAAATATTAGGAGAAAAGACTGGGGAATGAGATAGCTGAATGTAGATGGTATGTCCCAACACACACAAAGAGCTAACCTGCAAGAACTGCCTAATTACTAACTGATCACTAAGCTAACAGAATAAAGACTTCGGGAATCAAAAATGACAAAGAATACAGACTTTACAAAATTAGTCTGGAAAAATAAGTAAACCAAAAAACAACTGCAATAAACAGCAGAAAGCAAATCCTGGGGAAAACAGAGAATCAGATTTCTCCAGTTGCCACATTATAATACAGTCATACACTACATAATGACATTTTAGTCAATGATCGACTGAATAGGCAATGATGGTACCATAAAATTATAATAGAGTTGAAAAATTCTTGTCATCTAGTAACGTGTGGCCATTGTAACATTGTAGTGCAACACATTACTTATGTATTTATGATAATGCTAGTGTAAACAAACCTACTGTGCTGCTAGTCATATAAAAGCAGAGCGCTTATAGTTATGTACAGTACATACTTGATAATAAACAACTATGTTACTGATTTATTTTACTTTACTATACTTTTTTTTTCATTATTTTAGAGTGTATTTTTTCTGCATATAAAACAAAAGTTAAATATAAACTTCAGGCAGGTTCTTTAGAAGGTATTCCAGAAGAAGGCATTGCTATCATAGGAAAGAACAACTCTATGCATATTATCACTCCTAAAGACCATCCAGTGGAACAAGATGTTGATGTGGAAGATAGTTATATTGACAATCCTGACTCTGTGTAGGCAAGACTAATGTCTGTGTTTGTGTCTTAGTTTTTAACAGAAAATGTAAAAATTTAAAAAATGTAAAAGTAGAAAAAAATCTTAAAAACTAAGGATATAAAGAAAGAAAATATTTTGTAAAGCTGTACAATGTGTTTATGTTTTAAGCTAAGTTGTTATTACAAATAAGTCAAAATTAATTTAATTTTATAAAATTAAAAAGATTATCAAGTAGAAGAGTTACAGGTAAAACCACAAATAATTTATTATTAAAGAAAGAAAAACATTTTTTTCATAAGTTTAGTGTAGCCTAACTGTTCAGTGTTTGTTAAGTCTCTGGTAGTATATAGTAATGTCCTAGGCCTTCACTCGCTGACTCACACAAAGCAATTTCCAGTCTTGCAAGTTCTTTTCATGATAAGTGTTCTACACAAGTGTATCATTTAAAAAATATTTTATGTTGTATTTTTCCAAAACTTTTCTATGTTTGAATGCACCAGTACTTACCTTTGTATTACAATTGCCTATAATATTCAATATGGTAACATGCTACAAAGATTTGTAGCCTAGGAGCAATAGACTATTCCAAAGATCAGTTGTAGGCTATACCACTTAAATTTGTATAAGTATACTCTATGATGTTTGCACAGCAACCAAATTGCTTGTGGATGCATTTCCCAGAATGTATCCCCATTAATAAGTGATGCATTACTGTATTCTAAATGTACAATTTTCAACAAAAAATTTATGACACATGAAGAAATAAGAAAACATGGTTCATACGCAGAAAAAATCAATTAATATAAACTTCTCAGGAATCCAAGAAATTAAACTTAATACATATGGACTTTAATAATTACCTACTTTTGATTTTTTCAGAGATAAAGGGATCCATGACTAAAAAACTAAAGAAGACCATGAGAATGATATCTCACCAATGGTAGCCATAAATGAAAAGATAAATAGAAAGTATAAAAACAAAATTGAAATTCTGGAATTTGAAAGTACGATAAGTGAAATGAAGCATTCACTAGAAGGAATCAACAGTGGATTTAAACAAGCAAACAAAAGAATTAGTGAGCTTGAATATAGATCTATTGAGATTGTTCAGTTTGAGTAACAGAAATAAAAAAAGAATACAAAGTGAACAGAGCCTACAAGACCTGTGGATACCATCAAGCATATCTACATAGGCATAATGAAATCCCCAGAAGAAGAGAGAGAGTAAGAAAGGGAATAGAGTGATCATTTAAAGAAATAATGGCAGAAAACCAAGATGCATTCTATGTAAAATATCAAAAACCAAAGATAAGTAGAGAATCTTGAAAACAGCAAGAGAAAAGCAATTTTTCATCTATAAGGGAAGAATCCTCAACAAGAAGATAAACTTCTGATTTTGTGACAAAACCATGAAGGTCAGAAGGCAGTGAGGTGATATATTCAAAGTACTGAAAGAAAAAAAAATTAACCAAGAATTCTATAGCTGGCAAAATTACCTTAAAAAATAAAAAAGAAATTAAGACATTTTTCAAATAAAAAAATGATAGAGTTTATTGCTAGTAAACTTTCCCTTAAAAAGTGCTAAAGGGAGTTATTCAGGCTGGAATGAAAGACTGCTATACAGTTATTTTACAGCTATATGGTAACTTGAATATACATGAAGAAATAACACTAGTAATGGTACCTGTCTAAAGAATATGTCAGAATTAATGTATTTTTGGTGTGTAACTTCTATTTTTTAACATAATTTAAAAGACAACTGCATAAAGCAATAGCTATAAATCTGTGTTGATCGGCACACTATATATAAAAATGTAGTTTGTGTTGATAACAATGTAAAGTGGGGAGATGGAGCTATACAGAAGCAAAGCATTTTTACTATTGAAATTAAGTTGGCATTAATATGAACTAGATTGCTATAAGTTAAGATGGTGACTATATTTTCAGGAAAACCACTAAGAAAATAACTCACTGATGTATAGTAGAAGTAAAGATAAGGGAATTAGAATGATACACAAGAGCATATCTATTTTATGCAAGAAGCCAATAATAGTGGAATTGAAGGATACAAAATAAATGATACAGAAAACAAACAACAAAATGGCAGAACTAAGACCCCTTATAAGTAATTACATTTAATGTAAATGTATTAAATTCACCAGTAAAAAAGCAAGATGGAAAAAATGGGTAAATAAAAATAATCCAACATTTTGAGTTGATTTTTGTATAAAGTGTAAGATAAAGGTATAATTTTGCTCTTCTGCATGTAGATATCTACTTTTCCCCACATTATTTATTGAAGAGGCTATCTTTCCCATTGATGTGTCTATGTTTGTGTCAGTATCATGCTGTTTTGATTACAGTCACTTTATAATATGTTTCAAAATCAGGGAGTTTGATGTTTCCAATTTTGTTCTTTTTCCTCAGAAAAGTTCTGGCTATGGCTGTTCAGGGTCTTTTGTGGTTACATATCAACTTACTGATTTTCTTTCAATTTCTGTGAAAAATGGCATTGAAATTTTGCTAGGGATTGCATTGAATCTGTAGATAAATTTGAGTAGTATGCACATTTTCACAATATTAATTCTTCCAAGTCATAACACAGGATTTTTTTCATTTATTTGTGTTTTTGTTAGTTTCTCTCATCAATGTTTTATGATTTTCAGTATACAGTATATATATACTACAGTATACTCTCTCTCTCTCTCTCTCTATATATATATGTATATATACTACACCCCCCAAAAATTATTAGAACTGATAAACAAAGTCATTAAAGTTGCAGGATACAAAATCAATATGCAAAATTTACATACATACAAATATGGTTATGTCACCAGCAAATAGACTATTTATTTATTTCCTATTAGTATGCTTTTTATTTCTTTCTCTTGCTTACTTGCTCCAAGACTTCCACTAAATCAACTCAAAATTGATTAAAGAGTTAAGTATAAAACCTGAAACATTAAAACTACTAGAAGAAAACATAAGGTAAAAGTAACGTTTAGGGCAATATTTTTAGATATGACCTTGAAAGCACAGGCAACAAAAGCAAAAAATAGTAAAAAGAGTTGCATCAAACAAAAAAGCTTTTCCACTTCAGATGAAATGATTAACAAAGTGAAGTGATAGTCCACAGAATAGGAGAAAATACTTGCAAACTGTACATCTCTCACGGGGTTAATATTCAAAATTTGTAAACAAAACAAAAACAAAAAAAACTCAAGCAGCTCAATGAGAAAACATGCAACCCAATTAAAAAATGGCCAAAGGACCTGAAGAGACATTTCTCAAAAATAGTCATACAAATGCCTGATAGATACCTAAAAGTACGCTTAGCATCTCTAATCATTGGGAAAATGCAGACTAAGTTATAATATCACCTCACATCTCTTGGAAATGATTTTTATTACAAAGATGAAAGACAAATGTTGTAGGGAATGTGGAGAAAAGGCACCTCTTATGCATTACTGGTGAAAATATAAATCAGCACAGCCATTATGGAAAAAGGCACAGAGATTTCACAAAAAAACTAAAAATAGAACTACCAGATGACCCAGTAATTCTACTTCTGGGTATGTTTTCAAAGGAACTGAAATCATGTCAAAGGGATATCTGCATTTCCATTTTCTTTGCAGCATTCTTCACAATAGTCAAGATATATAAACAATCTGTGTCCATCAGTGAATGAATGGATGAAGAAAATGTGATAAATATACACAATGAAGTAGTATTCAATCTTTAAAAAGGAGGGAATCCTACCATTTGCAACAAACAACATGAATGAACATTATGATAAGTAAAATTAGGCAAGCACAAAAGACAAATACTGCATTATCTCACTTATATGTAGAATCTAATAAAGTTGAATGCATAGAAGTAAAGAGTAGAACAATGTTACCAGAGACTAGAAGTAAGATGGGGATTAAAAAATGGGGAGTTGTTGATTAAAGGATGCCAAGTTTTAGATAGACAGAAGGAATAGGTTTTGAGATCTATTGCATAGAAGGGTGACTGTAGTCAATAATAATGTATTATATATTTCAAAATAACAGAGTGCATTTCAAATGTCTCATCATAAAAAAGATAGGTCAGTGACATGATGAATATGTTAATAGGTTCAATTTAATCATGCCATGCTGTATACATATATCAAAACATTAAATTGTGCTCCATAAATGTACACAATTATGATTTACCAATAAAATTTTAAATATTTATAATTATCTATCTATCTAATCTACCAATCATCTGGTTGTATATCCACATGCCAAAGAATGAATTTGGACCCCTACCTCACACCATAAAAAATAACCCCAAATGTGTCAAAGATCTAAATGTGAGAATTAAAATCATAACGTTCTTAGAAGGAAACATAGGTGTAAATTTTTTTGACCTTGGATTAGGCAGTGATCTCATAAGTAAGTCTCAAAAGCACATGCAACAAAAAGAAATAAGTAAATAAACTGGGCTTCATTAAAATTAAACTCTTTTTATCAAACAAAAGACATTAAGAAAGTGAAATGACTAACCTTAGAATGGAAGAAGATATTTGCAAGTCATTATCTAAGAGTGTAGCATCCAGAATATTAAAAAAACTCATAACTCAATAGAAAATAGATAACTCAAATTTTTAAAAATAAGCAAAACAGCTTGAATAGACATTTCTCTTAAGAAGATTGACAAATGGCCAATAAGCACATACATAAGTACTCAGCATCATTTGTCATTAGAGAGTGCAAATCAAAACTACAATGAGTTATCACTTCACATTCAATGGGTAAGTATAGTGAAAAAACAGAAAATAATAAGTGTTGGTGAGGATATTGAGAAATTGAAACCTTCATATACTGCCAGTGAGAATTAATGATATTGCAACCAATGTGGGAAACAGTTTTGCAGTGCTTTAAAAAGTCAAATACAGAGTTATCATTATAACCCAGTCATTTCACTCTTAGGGGTACGGTGTATCCTAGATAATTGGAAACAGGTATTCAAACGCATAATTGTATACAAATGTTCATAGCAGCATTATTCACAGTAGCCAAAAAGTGGAATGAACCAAATGTTCAACAGATTAATGGATAATAAAGTATGGTGTATATACACAATGGTATATTATTTGCCATAAAAAGGACCGAAGTACTGATACATGCTACAACATGGATGAACCTTGAGAACTTTTACATGTGCTAAGTTTCAAAAAACCAGACACAAAAGTTCACATATTGTATGATTGTATTTATATAAAATATCCAAAATACGCCAACTCATTCATAGGCAAATCTTAAAGAAGAGGCAAATTGAAAAAGACAGACAGTAGTTCTCAGGGGCCAAGGGTAGGGGAGATCAGGAATGACTTCTTGATGAGTATGTATTTTCTTTTAGGAGTGATGAAGATTATCTAGAATAAGATAGTGGTACATTTTGAATGTACTATAAACCACTGAAGTGATACACTATAAAATCGCTAAAATAGAGAATGTAAGTTATGTAAATTTTATCTCGGTTTAAAAATAAAACATTCTGCTTAGAAGAAAGACCCATGCTTCATGTATTCCATCTGCCTTCTCAGTTCAAGGCCCTCATTATTTTATGCTTTCTTGACAATACATTTTGAGTACCAAACTGATTTTTCAAATATCACTCTACTAACAATCAAGGAAGTAAAAGTTTCATGTTTTTCTTTGAATCAGTTTAAAGTATATTGTGAAGATGAGCTACATTTGAATATTTCTGAATAAATTGCTGGAAAATAATGACCTTATTGTTGGTTAAGTGGGGGGGAAATAAACTATTAGGGTTGGATCCACTTAAGCTGTTCTCTGTGAAGATTGCCAGACTGGCTATTTATGTACTGTAACTTCCTCCAGGTTTCTTTCTTCTGGTGAAAGATTTTTTCCACCTTTTGATCAAAGCACTCCACTTGACAACATTCACGAAATGAATCTGCCTGTGCCTTGTACAAAACACCTTCCTCTTTAGAATGTTGGTGAGACCTTGTCATCCTCTAGTGGCTACACTCAAAAGCTACATTCCAAATAGATGGCCACTTGAGCTTTAGCCAGTAGATACCTTCCCGTCCCACAATGCTCCCTGCAATACTCGAAGCAGTGTATATTGGATGACTTCCAAAAGATCACTGAAATGATTCTGTTTTCACTCTATTCTAACGGAATGAAGTCTTCTGTTGGTCTTCTCTCATTTCTGTTTCTCTACTCTCCTTGCATCCTCTCGTATGCCAAAATATTCTGCAGAATATTTTTTATATCTTGAGCTGCAGGTGTCGACATTATATAGATGCATAATACATTTTCCCCCAAATTTTAAAACAGTGATGATCATAATTAGTTTAAAATAATCCGGTCACCATATATGTAATTTTAAAAAATTTTATTCTTACATCAAGCAGCCTTGGCAGTTATATTTTTTCTTTTTTTTGAGTTGGAGTCTCACTCTGTCGCCCAGGTTGGAGGGCAGTGGCATGCTTACGGTCACTGCACCCTCAACCTGCTGGACTCAGGCAATCCTTCCCCCCAGCCTTTCAAGTAGCTGGAACTACAGGTGCACACCACCATGCCCGGCTAATTTTTTTATTTATTGTATAGACAAGGTCTCGCCAAGTTTCTTAGGCTGGTCTCGACCCCTGAACTCAGGCAATCCTCTAGTCTCTGCCTCCCAAAATGATGGGATTAGAGGTGTGAGCTGCTGCACCCAGTTAGGTTTTTTAAAAAAAATCCCACATGTAGTGTCCTCAAAAAAATGTGTATTTTGAATCCTACATATTCTTGATATATTGAGATATCAAGAAACGGATTACAGTTTGTAAAAATTTTCAACTTGGACTTACTTTTTGTCACTGATTCCAACCAAGAAAAAAGTAATGCAAATGTTAATTCCTTTAGAAATTCTTTCATGAATACAGAAATAGCTGTTTGATTTAAAATTTAATTTATGATGTAGTAATAAGAACAATAATGTTAAATGTCATATGAATATGTAGAAATAGCATGTAGTCTCAAGCAATTAATGAGCTCTTTTGGAAATAAATAATACTTTAGATTAAATCTTCTCTTTTGGAACTAGTTCAATATTGGTTTTTAATACCTGAAGCAGAGAGGTGTCAGAATATTGTTGCAAACATCCAAGGGCAAAACTTTTGCTTAATATTAAACATGTCGGTAATAAAAATATATTATTTAAACAATTATCTCTAATTTTTCATAAAGGAACGGCGTGGCATACTTATTTATTATATTCTGTACTTAAAACTGCTGTTATAGGAATGTTACAGGAAGTAGTTATGTATAAACTCAGAGAAAAAAAGATCTGTATATGCTATTATGAATTATATTCAACTAGCTTTTTATTAAATGCCATACTGTCTATTATTTACATGTCTTTTGTCTGAATTTCTCACTCTCACTACAGTTTATGGTTTGGTGGACTGGGCTCACCATGATGGTGAAATTACCTTCAGGAAGGGAAGGAAGGTCAAATAATACAGTATTAATAATACAAATAATACATACGTGTCAGTGTATTTTTCCTTGCTTTTGGCTATCCATTTCGCTAGGCAAGACATTTGAGATTCATTTTACAATGCTAAACATAAGTGCAAAACTCTTTTTTATCAAAGTATTTATAGGTAACTGGTCCTCCATATCTGTGGGTTCCATCTCTATAGATTCAACCAACCACAGTTTGAAAATACTTTTTAGAATTCATGGTTTCATCTGTGATGAACATGTACAGACTTTTTTTCTTGTTGTTATTCCATAAGCAATAGAATATAATAACTTTATACAAGAATACATTATTTTAGGAATTATGAGTAATCTAGAGATGATTTAAGGTATATAGAAGATGTGCACAGTTTATATAAAAATATTACATTCTTTTATATAGGGACTACAGCATTAATAAATTATAGTATCCATGAGGCATCTTGGAATCAATCCTCTAAGGATATCAAGGGACAACTATATTCTCTATTACTTCCTTTGATAATGTCACTGACCTCCACTGACAAATCCCTGTGCATTTGTAACTGACTTACCTGAATTTTTTTGGTAAACATATAATATTAAAGAGTGATTTCTATGGGTTTCATTTTTGCAATAAGCTAGATTAGTCACCAGACTATGAATTATTTAAGAATGTCTTACACATCTCTGTATTTGTATTTTCTGCTTTGTCCACAGTAGGCAGTCAATATTTGCTGAATAGAAGTTAGACATTTTATCATCACTACATAATATATCTGCTTGACATAAGTGGATTTTCATATGTCAGAGTTTAAAACAGAACTCTATCTTTGTGTCTCAAAGAGTTACAGAGTTTGTTTTTCAAAGCCTATATTAATGAACCAATACTCTGTCTTATGTCACAGCTGGGCACTGCAATTCATTCCTTGAAGTTCTACCACTGCTAATTCTCTGACCAGCTTCCCTAGGAAAGGATATTCTTTTAAGTCTGGCGCTGTGCTGTAAACAAGCTCCTATTTATTCCAGCTAATGAGAAACAGGCTGTCTGGAAATGTGTCTCTGAGGAAAATACTGAGCAAACCTTTGAAAAATAAAGCTCTCCCAGTAGATTGAAGAGATAACATTTGGAAACAGGTTGTACGCAAAACTAAAATATCAAGCTCAAAAGAAGGCAGATTATATATAAAATTTGCTTGGATGTACCAACTTGAGCTTTGGAAAGAATGAGCAAGAATACTGAGATTTTTGCATATATCAAGTCTTACCCCCTTTCTTCTTCCCTTACAGTTTGATGATTGCCTCTCCTCACTCTCCACACCAATTTTGCTTTCCTGCTGGGAATCCTTTTCTGCTCTTGTTATCTTTCCTCGGGATCAGCCAGGCTGTCTCTTTCTCCTTCTATTCTATTATAAGGTGTCTAATAGCTTATAGCCTTTTAATCGAGTGGGTCTTCTTGTAGAGAACTTCAAATAGCTTCTGTAGCTGCTTTAGTTCCTTTTATTTGAAAAGCCACTAACTTTGGATTCATAGTCTTTATTATTGAAAAGTTTTCCGAAGCTGTGGTGCTGAGTATTCATTTTGTTCTTGGAGAGTACTTTTATCCAAAATATAAATTAGTTTACTTATTCACTTATGGTAAAATATATAACAGCAGAGAAGTGACAAGGCTTATTTGTTTTCTTATGGATTGTCATCAAATTCTAAATCACTTGAATCTTTCTTCTCCATATTCTTCGACTCCCTGAAAAGACATAATTACTTATTTGCCATTTACTTATTTGTAAATGCAATACTCTAAGTTTGTCTCTGTTGTCCATTCCTTTCCATCGTCAGCCATCACTGAATCTTCAGTGACTCTTCTGATGCTACCAAAAGAGCAGTATTATCAGTGTACCATCATTAATCATATAATCCTCCTTCAGGAAATAGTTATGGTTTATATTTTCCTGTAGGATGATAAGAAATCTATTTTGAAATGTATTCAATCAGCATTATTAGATAATTTCCTCTAGTAAAAAAAAATGTCATAAGACCTGCAAGAAAATTTTTACTAAGAATTTTTTCCCTTAGGTAGCTGAAGAATAAAATAATTTTGAAGATATTATATATGATGTGTAGGGTTGGAGATCCTACAAAGAACTGAGATATAGAAGAATAACTTAGTCATTGTCCAAAAGAAATACTACGAGTAGAGCAGGTAATAGCAATGATTTTTTTTTGGTGTCTTTTTTTTATTATTATAAGGATGCATGGTACAATTCAGGATTAGGTATACAAACGTTGATTATGCAGGTACCCTTTTGGATGAGGTGTGCCCCTCCCTCCCCTAGTAGTTTCCCCCAACTGCCAATCCTACCCCCTCCCCCATCCCCTGACAGTTTCCCACTACTGTCAATCCCTTTTTTATACTTCTGTAATAGCTCCAGGTCTGCATATGAGTGAGAACATATGGTATTCTGTTGTTTGTTTCTGTGATAGATCACTGAGTATGATAGACTCTAAATTCATCCAAGTTGCTGTAAAGTCTGTATGTTTGTCCTTCTTTATGGCTACATAATATTCCATTGTTCATATGTACCACATTTTTTTTTAATCCAGTCCAGCTTTGATGGGCAGCATGGTTGGTTCCATGTTTTTGTTATTGTGAATAGAGCTGCAACAAACATGTGTGTGCAGGTATCTTTTTTGTAGAATGATCTGTGTTCTTCCAAGTATATTCCCAATAGGGAAATTGCTGGGTCCTATGGAAGGTCAATTTCTAATTCTTTCAGAAATCGCCACACTGTCTTCCAGAGAGGTTGTACTAGTCTGCATTCCCACCAGCAGTGTAGAAGCGTTCCTTTTTCTCCACATCCTCACCAGCATCTGTTATTGTTTGTTTTATTAATGATGACCATCCTTATTGGGGTTAGGTGGTATCTCAAAGTGGTTTTGATTTGCATTTCTCTGCTGATGAGTGAGGCTGAGCACTTTTTCTTGTGTCTGTTGGCTGCCAGTATATCTTCTTTTGAGAAGTGTCTATTCATGTCTTTGGCCCACTTTTTAATGGGATTGTTTTTTTTCCTTTCAGCGCGTTTGAGTTCCTTGTAGATCCTAGATGTTAGGCCTCTGCCAGACACACAGTTGGCAAATATTTTTTCCCATACTGTGGGCTGTCTCCCTGCTCTCTTGATGGTTTCTTTTGCTTGGCAGAAGCTCGTCAGTTTGATGAGGTCTCACTTGACTTATTTCTTATGGTATGGGCATTTAGGGTTCTGAATAGGAATTGGTTGCCAGTTTCAATTTCCATAAGGGTGTCTCCTGCATTTTCTAAGATTCTTATAGTTTAAGGTTTTACGTTTAGGCCTTTGATCCATTTAGAGTTAACTTTTGTGTATGGCGATAGGTAGGGGTCCTGTTTCAATCTTCTGCATGTGGTCAGTCAGTTTTTCCCAGCACCATTAACTGAATAGGTTCTCCTCTCCCCAGTGGTTGTTATTGGCGGCTTTGTCAAAGATGAGTTGGTTGAGGAATTGAGGCTTTGCTTCCGAAATGCCTATCCTGTTCTATTGGTCTATATGCCTGTTCTTGTACAAATACCAGGCTGTTTTGATTACTGTAGCTTTATTGTAAAGTTTGAAGTCTGGAAGTGTAATCCCTCCTGCTTTGTTTCTTTTGTTAAGAATGGTTTTGGCTATTCGTGGTTGTTTATGTTTCCATATGAATTTCTATATTGTCATTTCCAGGTGTGAGAAGAATGATGTTGGTAACTTAATGAGTATTACATTGAATCTGTGGATTGCCTTTGGTAAAATGGACATTTTAACAATGTTGATTCTTCCTATCTGTGAGCATGGAATAGTTTTCCATTTGTTTGTGTATTCTTGGATTTCTTTGAGCAGTGTTTTGTTGTTCTCATTGGAAAGGTCTTTCACTATTCTGGTTAGGAAGATGCTGAGGTATTTCATTTTTGTATGTCTATGGTGAATGGGATTGTGCTTTTAATTTGGGTCTCTGCCTGCTTGTTGTTGGTGTATAGGAATGTAACTGTCTTTTGCACATTTATTTCATATCCTGAGACTTTGTCAAAGTCCTTTATCAGTGCAAGCAGGTTTTTCACATAGTCTCTTGGATTTTCAAGATACAGGATAATATCAATGGCAAAGAGGGATAACTTGACTTACTCTTTTCCTATTTGGATACCCTTGATTTCCTTCTCTTGTCTAAGTACTCTAGCTAGGACTTCCAACACAATGTTGAACAAGAGGGATAAGGGTGGTCAGCCTTGTTTTTTTCCAGTTTTCATGAGAAATGTTTCTAGTTTCTGTCCATTTAGCAATATATTAGATGTGGATTATCATAGATGGCACTTACTATTTTGTGGTATGTTCTTTCTTTACCTAGGTACTTGAGGGTTTTTATCAAGAAGGAATGTGGAATTTTATCAAAAGCTTTTTTTGCATTTAATGAGATAATCATGTGGTACTTGTTTTTAAATCTGTTGATGTATTTCATTATACTTATGGTCTTGTGAATGTTGAACCAGCCCTGCATCCTGGGAATAAAACCTATTTGGTAATAGTAGATGATTTTGAGATGTGTTTTTGGATTCAATTTGCTAGAATCTTGTTGAGGATTTTTGCATCGATGTTCATAAAGGATATTGGCTTATATTTCTCTTTTTTTTGTTGGATCTTTACCCGGTTTGGGTACCAGTGTGATGTTAGCTTCATAAAATGATTTAGGGAGAATTCCATCTTTCTCAATTGCCTGGAATACTTTCAATAGGCTTGGTATCAGCTCCTCCTTGTATGCTTTATAGAATTCTGTTGGAAAGCCATCAGGTCCAGGGCTTTTTTTTAAAAAATGTAGTTTGCATATGACAGAGTCAATTTCGTGGGCTGTTATTGATCTATTTAGTGTCTTAGCGTCTTCTTGTTTCAACCTGGGAGGTTGTGTGATGTCAGAAAGTCCTCCATTTCATTTAGGTTATCATTTTTTATCCATATAGGTGCACATAGTTGTCTCTGATAATCTTTTGTATTTCTTCAGGGTCAGTTGTGATTTAATCTTTTGTATTTCTGATTGTTTTTTTTTATTAGTCAATATTTTTTATTATGGTTTTGTGGGGTACAGTTAAGGGTTAGGTGTACAATTACGTTTCATTCAGGCACCCTGTTGATAAGAGGTGTTTTCCCATCCCCAGATCTGATTTTTTTTATTTGGGCTTTTTCTCTCTTTTTCTTGGTCATTCTGACTAGGGGTCCATCAAGCTTATTAATTCTTTCAGCATTTTGTTTTGCTGATATTTTCTATGATATTTTTGTCTTCTATGTCCTATATTTGGGCTCTTATTTTGCTGATTTGGATTCTTCTGCTAAAGTTGGGGTTTTGCTCATCTTTTCCAGCTCCTTTAGGTTATTTGTAGGCTCTCAACTTCTGATCTTTCCATTTTCTTGATGTGTGCTTGTAAGATATAAATTCCCCTCTTAGAACTGTTTTCATGGCAACCCAGAGGTTTTGGTAAGATGTTTCTTCATTTTCATTTGTTTCTGGGAATCTTTTAATTTCTGCTTTTGTTTTATTGTTGACCCAGTAGTTGTCCAGCATCATGTTGTTTAGTGTCCATATCTTTGTGGGCTTTGGGGAAATTTTGTTGGCGTTTACATTTATTTTTATTTCACTGTGGTAAGAGAAGGTACATGGCAAGATTTCAACCTTATGGAATATGTTTACGCTTGATTTACGGCCAAGGATGTGATTGATTTTGGAGTACGTACCATGCGGTGATGAGTAGAATGTATATTCAGTGGTTGTTGGGTAAAATAATCTGTAGGTTTCTATTACATCCATTTGGTTGAGTGTCAGGTTTAAGTTTTGGATCTCCTTGTTGATTTTTTACCTTGATGATCTATCTAGGGCTGTTAGTGGGGTATTCAAGTCCCCTGCCATGATAGTGTTAGAGTTGATATCTTTTTTAGTTTGCTTAGTAGTTTCTTTATAAATGCTGATGCTCTTGAGTGGGTTCATATATGTTTAGAATGGATATTTCTTGTGGATGGATTGAACCTTTTATCATCATGTAATGATATTTTGCATCTTTTAAAATTTTTAGTAGCTTAGAGGTTGTTTTATCTGATATTAAGATCGTGACCTGCCTTCTTTTGTGATCCATTTGCCTGGAAAATCATTTGCCATCCTTGAACTTTGAGTCTGTGTGCGTCTCTTGTATTGAGATTAATTTCTGGGTTGCAACAAATAATTGGGTCATGGTTTCTTATCTAGTTTGTCATTCTGTGTCTTTTCAGTGGTGCATTTAGTCCATTCACATTCAGGCTGATTATTGAAATGTGATTATTTATCCCTGTCAGGAGGTTCTTTTAAAGTTTTTTCTTTGTTTGCTTTTTTACTTTTGGCTTTGAAGTTGATGTATGTGTATGTTTTCAAGCTTCTTGTTGTGCTGTATTCTCTGTTGATTCTGTACTTTGCTGTTCTCTTGGGAAGTGTGTGGTCATTCTTTTTTTTTTCTTCTGTGCTTAACACTTTTTAAAAATTCTCCTGTAGAGCTGGTCTGGAAGTTGCATAATCTCTTAGGAATTGGATGTCTGGGAAGGATTTTAATTCTCCATCACTGATGAAACTGAACTTGGCTGGGTAGGAAGTTCTTAGTTGAAGTTTTTTTTTTATCTTTGAGGACTTTGAATTTAGGACTCCAGTCCCTTCTTGTTTGTAGTGTTCCTGCTGATAGGTCTGCTGCTATTCTGATTGGTTTTCCCCAGTAGGTAGTCTGTCCTTCCTCTCTTGCTGTCTTTAGGATTTTTTTCTTGTGCCTACTTTGTAGGTGAATTACTATGTGTTTAGGGGTTGGCCTTTCATCTGATGTCTTGTTGGGTTTCTCTGTATCTCTTGTGCTTTACTGGCCACATCTCTGATGAGATGGGGAACATTTTCTTGGATTGCCTCTTGGAATAATTGCTCCAAGTTGTTTTCCATTTCCCTTTCTTCTTCTGAGATACGAATCATGAGTAGGTTTGCCCTCTTGATATAATTGCACATCTTTTGTAGGGTTTGTTCTTTCTTTCTGAGTCTTTTATCTATGTTTTTTACAGTTCGGGTTAATTCCATGTTCTGGTCTTCAAGTTCTGAGATTCTTTCTTCAACTAGATTAGTTCTGCATTCCATGCTTGTCATCTTGTTACTTATTTACTAGATGAAATTTTTTATTGCCAGAATCTCTGTTACAAGTTCTTTCAGTGTTTCTTGTCTTTCTTGAGTCTTATTCACTCTTTCCATCCATTCCCTAATCCCTGTTTTTCTGGCAACAGTCATTGGTGACTTCCATTGTTTGGACAGCAAAGTCTGATTTTTCAGTAATTTTGTCTTTGGTGCACATGAAATTACCTGAAGTCTTCCTTTGGTTTTTCCTCATTTGTGACAGACCTCTTGTTTTTCTCTTTAGTTCTGTTATTCAGTGTCAGTGGGAAAGACTTTTCCTTTTGATGTTTGCTCAGCTCTCTATTCTTCCCTGATCCATTCTCTGGATTTGTTCTGTTTCGAAATAGGATGGTGGATGGGAAGATTTGCTGTCTCTTGTAGTTTTCGAAATTCGAATATAGTAGGGGATGGTGTACTAGAGTTCAGAAACTACTGCAAATTACAATGTTAATTTATTGTGGTATGTATTCCCTGAGACCCACTCCCCACCTCCACTCTATATGATGATGAAAATCAGAAACCAATGCAAAAAGCAATTGAACACACACATGCAGACATACACACACTCCCCAAACAAACTGGAATAACAATAAAGTGATACAAAACAAACAACAACAACAAAAATCCAAGAAAATTGAAACACACACGCAAAGTGAATGGAAAAGAAAAACAGAACGAATGGGGGAAAAAAGTAATTCAAATTCAGATTGAACCCTCGCACATATATTGACACACACCTTAAACTATAAAAATGAAAATAAAGAATAACAAAAAAGCAAACCCAACCAACAGCAACAACAAGATTGAAGGATGTACACTCAATCATTCACATAGACACATAAACAGAAAACAACAAATAAAAGAAACAAGAAACAGAAAAAGAAAGTTAAAAAAATTGAGGGAATGTAGATCAAACCCTCACATACACATTCACACACAAAGGAAAAATATTTTAAAAATAGATGAACTAACAAACATTCATGCAAAAAAATTTTTAAACAGTAAAATAAATTAAAAAATTTAAAAAATACCTGCCCTCTTATGGCAGGGTCTGTAATTGTTCCTCTAATCCAGTCTCTCCTGCAGAGCTTCCACCTATTTCACGCTCTCCTGAGTGTCCAGAGCAGGGAAGGAGGAGGGGCAGGGAAGGAGGAGGATGGGTGGGGCTGCAGTCCTTCCCTCCCACTCTCGTATGGTCAGGGAGATCTCCTCTGGTGGGCAGGTATGGGATTGTCTCTTTTTCAGGTGTGTGCTTGTTGGGGGTGCCCCAGCCAGGCCTATCCTGGAATGGAGTTCTTCTACTGTGACTGACATCCAGGCTCCATCTGGGTTTGTCCCTCTCAGTCATGGCCCAGTTGTGTGGATCTGATGTTTACAGGATTTCTGTGGAGGAGGGGTTTTGGGTTAGCCCCAGACTCACCACTGATCTCTTTGGAGTCTTTCCTCCTCCTTTTCTGGCCACACCCTTTGTCCCACAGCTCGATCAGGGTAGGGGGTGGAGTGTCTGGGACTCAACAATCATCAGGGCTCTCTGAAGTTTGTGCTTTCAAGATATTCCCTCTGGGTCGTGATCAATCCCTGAGTATGTGATCCACCAGTCACAGAGATTGGGTGTGTTACTCTGTGGTGAGCAAATCAGAGCACTTTCCTGCTCTGCCTTCAAGATGGTGGTGTTGTGCCTCTCTTGCCCTCTTCCATGGTACTCTGCCTCTGGACTCCCTCTGCAACCCCTGCTGCCAGTGCCCTGCCAGCCTTGAAGTGGTGAGACCAGGCCTGGAGCCTGCAGTCTCTCCTGTTGCAGTGGTGAGGCAGAGCCTAGGGTGGTCGTCTCTCCCCACCGCTTCTTCACAAGAAAACTTTTGTTCATTTTTAAAAAAATGGCGCTGGGTTTCTGCGACCTGGGAAGAACCAGGGACCAAGCAGAAAATTGCAGCACCAGCTGTTACACGAGGGCCCTGGCCACTTGCTCATGAGTCACCACTTAGTCAGTCTCTCCCAGCATTTTCTTCTCAGGAAGGTTTTTGTTGATTTAAAAAAAAGTGGTGCTCAGCTCCTGCATCTTGGGAATTGCTAGGGTTCAAGCCCAGCAGCTGCGGCACCAGCCACTGCACCTGATAGCCCTGGCCGCTAACTCCCTAGCCCTCACTCGGCCTGCCACTCACACACCAACTCACTCACCGGCACGTGTACAAAATCTTCCATACACTTACACAGGGACTCACATAGTCCAATTGGCTTGGTCACCATCTTCCTGACCACCTAAAACTTTCATTGGTTTCACATAACCTACATTTGAGCAACAATGTTCAAGTTCTTAGGTCTGATGCCCAAGGTTTTCCACAATCACTTTCTGATGATCTGTCTGGTCTACATTCCACCACTCTTTTATACATATACGTTCCTTGTTCTAGGTCATTGAAATTGCGTGCTGTCCTCAGACAAGTCTATACTCACTGTCACTACAGTTGGCCTCATGTTCGTCTCTATTCAGCAATGATTTTCCAAGAGGCCTTAACAGGTTAAATAAACTATTTGATCAAGATTACTAAGTTAGTGGCAGAAATCTACTAATTTCTATATTTGTGATTTGAGAATGGCCCAGTAGATCCCAATAAATGGACCACCGACTCTCAGAGTTCTATAGCATTATTTTTAAAGAGGTTCATATATACAAATATATATCTATAGCCTGAATAAATGTCACAATGATATCTTTATGAGTGTTCTTAGTGTGAACACTCAGAAAATAAAAAATACTCATAAAATAAAAAACAAATTTATTTTTAAATTTTAGTAGATTAGGAGTAAATTTTTATTATTATTTAAAAAAAATGATTACTAAAAATGAAATTACTGCTGCCATAATGTCTAGATTCTTTGCTAATATTAAAGAGGAATTTTTATACCAAAAAATGTTGAGAACTACTCTACTAAATCCTAATTGTGATCTCTCAGTCACAAATAAGGTTGAAGAGAAGGAAAGAATTTATCTGAATCATACCTATGAAGAAAGAAATACTTCCCTTGGTTTCCATTCACCTTTCTCATAACTTTTAGCCTTATCTGTTCCATCCCTACTCCCATATCTTCCCTCTTCCTCCAGGAAAAACAAAACAAAGAAAAAAATCTGAGTTTTATTGGAAGTTACATACTTTTTTTACTAACAATATTTATTAAATGCTGTATTGCGAACCTAGTAATGTGACACGCACCTTATATGAAATCAACTCATTTTATTGTCATTAGTCATGTAAAGTGGATATTATTCGTTGTCCGTTGCAGATAAAGAAACTGAATTTCCGAAATATTCATTGCTCCAAGATCACAAAGCTGATGGGTTACAGATTCATGATTCAAAAACCAGGTCTGAAAATTTTTGCCAGGCATAGTGGTATAGACTGGTAGTCCCAGCATTTGGGGAGACCCAGGCAGGAAGACTGCTCAAGGCAAGAAACTCTAGACCAGTCTGGAAAACATAGTGAAACCTTGTCTCTACAAAAAATAAAAAAAATGTGGGCATGGTGGCTCATGCCTATAATCTCGCACTTTGGGAGGCAGAGGTGAGAGGATTGCCTGACTCTGTTCTAGACCAACCTGGGAAACTTGGCGAGACCTCACCTCTACAATAAATCAAAAAATTAGCCTGATGGCGTGTGCCCTTAGTTTCTGCTGCTTGTAAGGTTGAGGCGGAAAAATCTCCTGAGACCAGCAGGTTGTGGTGGTGGTGAGCATGTCACTGCACTCCAGCCTGGGCAACAGAGTGAGACTTTGACTAAAATTAATTAATTAATTAATTAGTTAATTGGGTGTGGTGGTGGATGGCTACTCAAGAGACAGAGGCAGAAAGATTGCCTGAGCCCAGGAGGCAGAGGCTTCAGTGAGTCATGACTGTGCCACCGCACTCTGGCCTGGGCAAAATAGTGAGACTTCTACTAAAAAACAAGCAAGCAAACAAAAAAAGCAAAACAGGTCTGGAAAAATCTCAATAAATAAATAAATCTTGGAATTTGTATGTTTTGAAGTTTAGATGTGAAGTAACTTAGGTCATTCTAGAATAAAGGATTTCATTTTGTTATTTCAAAGTAGCATCTGTTTGAATTGAGGAGCTATTTCTTGTATGCTCACCTGTGAATCTTCAGCACATAGCAAACTGTCTGGCATATGCCAAATGCCCAGTCAAGGCTTTTTGACTTCTTTCTCATTCTTCCCACTTTCTACATTCAGTTGATCAAATAATGCTATTTGTTCTATCTAAAAAAAATCTTTCAAGGTTTACTTCTCTTTTTTTCCATTTCCACTATATTTGTATAATTTATTGTTATAGATTGAATTGTGTCCCCCCCAAATTCATATGTTGAAGCCTAACCTCCAATGTGACTATACTTTGAGATAGAACCTTAAAGAAATAACTTATATGAAAATAATGGGGAATATGGTGTTTAGTCAAGAGCCAATAGAATATTACTTACAATAGCTTATAAATAGCTTGCTCTTTCTGGATTTATATACAACTATTTACTGTAATATCCATATAACTACAGCAGTAAGTTTCAAATATTATGTCGTAAGGATGGGTCCTAATCCAGCTGTCATAGGTGACCTTATAAGAAGAGGAAGAGAGACCAGAGAAGCACACACAGAGAAAAGGCCACGTGAGGACATAGTGAGAAAATAGAAATCTGCAAGCTCAGGGGAAGAGCCTCAGGGGAAACCACATTTATATTCCTTTCAAATATATCATGGAATTTTTTTAATGCTAAATATATCAGAGTGTTTGTAGTTTCAGGCCAATGTGATATGCATATTAAAAATGACTCCAAGAGAGAGCAAAAGTAGAATCTAAATTATTGACTGATTTGCCTTTTTTTTTTTTTTTTAATTTAGCAATTCTTTCACTTAGATGAATTTAGTTTTAGGTGATTTTGTGTCGTTTCCAATTGCAACTTTCTATTTAAAAAAGTAGAAAATTAGCATGATATATTTGACATATTTCATTTTGACATTTTATTTTATTATAGAGACGTGAGGATGGAATCAGGATGAGCTACACAAGTCGGCTTTGTGCAGGTGAAGCTTGGGCCTCCAACTGTCCTCACTTCCCCTGGTTTGGGCCCAGGGACCCTTTGTGTTGCATGTATCCATCCCACCCTCACCCGCCCCAGCAGAGTCCAGCCCCTGCTGATGCCCTTTTGCTAATGTGATTCACATATTTAAAAATACATAGTGACTGTACCTTTTTGAATATCGGTCACTGCATTCATTACCTTCCTAAGACCTTTATTTTTTGAATGTCCAAATTTGTTAGCCAAGCTCCAGATACAGTCAATTAAAAATTTTTTTGATAATTATCATACTATAATATTTGCAGATGCAATAGAAACTTGCTTGTAAAATCTTTTTTTTTTTTGAGTTGGAGTCTCACTCTGTCGCCCAGACTGGAGTGCAGTGGCTGCTCCCGGCCACCGCAGCCTCGACCTGCTGGGCTCCGGCGATCCTTCCGCCTCAGCCTTTCCAAGTAGCTGGAACTACAGGCGCGTGCTAGCACGCCTGGCTCACTTTTTGGTTTATTGTAGAGATGAGGTCTTGCCAAGTTGCCCAGGCGGGTCTCAAACCCTCGGGATCAGGCAATTCACTCACCTCAGCCTCCCAAGGCGTGGGATTACAGGCTGAGCCACTGAGCCCGGCTGCTTGTAAAATTTAATTAATTTGACTACAGTGTAAAATTTTGTTATAATGCATGCTCCTGTGACTCTAACTGAGGACAGCAGGATAAGAGAGAAAGTTTTCATTCTTTTTAAGAACCTATTTCTTAGAACTTACGATATGAACTGCACCTAAGCTTTTTTTAAAAAGTTTTAAAAAAATTTTAAAGTTGTGGGGTACAATTCTGGGTTAGGTATACAAATGGTCATTATGCCAGTGCCCTTGTTGATGAGGTGTGCTCCCCTTTGGCTAACAGTTTCCCACTACTGCCAATCCCTTTCTTGTAGTATTGTGATAATGGTACAGGGTCCACTTATGAGTGACAGCACCTAGCTTTCATTGAACATAATAACAATACTGTGACTTATTTTTAATTTAAAATATTCCACTGGAATTACTCTTTCCTTGTTTGTGTCATAATCATGGGAAGTTCACCTAAGGGTAGAGTGGTAAGTGTAGGAAATTCTGGCTTATTGCAACACATGGGAACTATATTTGGCCTTCCAATAAAGGATTACTTGGTCCAAAAATCTTAGCCTGCAGCATCTGGTATTCAGGATAACATCATGTTTTTCTAAAAACCCTAGTCTAAATTCTGGCAGAATAGCATCCCAGAGTATTTGCAGTACTTTTGCCAACTTTTTTTGCCCAGGCAAAAATGCCTTGTTGTCATGTCAGTGGTATTTAGTGAATACCTGTTAATAGCCTATACTCTCTCATAGACTGAAAAATGAGGTCTTTGTGTGTGTGTGTGGGGGGGGGGTAGATATGAACATAAACCATAATAAATTGACAGTCCACATGGATTGCCATGAAAATAATGACTTCATGGGTTCTTCAAATCTAACCTAGCAAAAACTTTCAGAGTCAAGGCAATCTCTGACAACCACTTGAATTAATTTGAACTTATGTAGGTGAGGAACATAGATAAGCTTTCTTTCTATTGAACATCAAATAACTTCCAAAACATGGAAAACATTCCTCATAATTTTGTGATTGGTGATCACATTAGAAGATTATTCAAAAGTATTAAAAATACGGATTCAATAACAGATTGTCTTGTTAAAGCTTTTATTTTTTAGTGCCCTTTGGAAGACCCAATTCTCCAATTATTCTGATAGGATGCATTTTCATAATCCTTAATTTAGGTTCCACAACAGCATCAACAATCTCTGGATCAAGACAAGTCTAGATTTAAACACTGCATTCTTATGTTGTATCAACCACTCAAGGACGCCAGGTTCTTGGACATAAAACAGGGTTAATACAACCACACTATCATTTTTTCACAATTCTGAAACCCTTAAACCACTGGAAACAAGTTTGTTCTTACTTGGCAGAAAAGCCTGACTGGTTCTGAACCCATTGTCTGCAAATCTGACTGAAAATGATAAGAGGCTACTTATATGCTTTACCTATTCCATTTTGTGTAAATCTTCATATATTTCAGTGAGGAAGTTTACTAATGTTATTTGTCACAAAGAGGTACTCTAGACTCTAAAACCTGAAGATTTCTAAATTCTGAGATATATTTAGCTGAGCAATTTCATATAAAGAATTATGGCCCTATTATACCAAATATGAGGGTTGATATTCAGAGTAAGAAAGCAATGAATATTAATTAACAGTGCTTGGTCCAACAAATATATTTTTTCTTATTTCTTCATAGATAAATGTCCTCTGCAAAATTATGTTAATGTTAGAAGTTTCATTTCCCTCCTTACCTCCCCAATAAAAGTGTGATGACATTATTTAAAAAAGAATAATTTCAGCTCAGAACTATAATCATTAACTTTGAATGATTCTGACACAACATTACAATTTTTCCAAGGCTATGCCATGGACAATTTCTAATTGTCTTGCCTCACTGGGCATTCAGAGTACATAGAGTGTATTGTGACCAACATATACTGGAAGACCATGGGAATCCTGAAATGCTGGAAATACCCAAAACACAAAAACAACAACAACAAATTAAAAAAAAACCCACAAGAGCAAAAACTGGCAGTAAAGAATCAGACAATGAAGGAGATTATTTAGAAGGAAAGTTAAATATTTCAGTTGACTGATTGAATATAAATATGAATAAAGGATAAAGAGCACATATTCAGAAAGTATCTAAAGCAAAGTCAGTGAGAGAACTACTCATATGATCCTAGTGTGAATAACTTTAAAGGCATGCTATTCTCATTTATCAATTCAATAATGATAGAACCAATTTATCATTACTCTTTAAGATTTACAATTTTCCAAGTGTATCTTGGCTATTGCCTTGTTTTTATGGGACTCTACATGCTATTCACGAAGCCCAAATCAATTGTTTGAATGCACACAATAAAGCAATAACAGTAGTTCGTTAGTAATGTTTGCTTCACCAGTGAAACTACTGGTTTTTTCCATCAGCATGAGTAATAGGTTAAAAATGTAAAAAGAAAAACTTGGGAAGTCTGAGTTATTTTCCAACACCACAACCAATTCTCTCATTCTCTGGGTACCAACTAGGTATTTAACAGCTCCATTAAATTCTGACATAATTACCCAGAGTTAGCACAGACCCCACAGCTTAAGGGCTCAATCCCACCTGACAGCTCACTCCTTCAGGAGCCAGCCACACATCCTAGGCCTCTAGTACTTCGGATCTACTGGTTATAAACTGAGGTTTCTCCTGATCCCTCCTAAACTTTGATGATTTGTTAGAATGTCTCACTCAGAAAGACGTTTCCCTTATGTTTACCAGTTTATTACAAAGTATGCAAATGAATAGCCAGATAAAGAGATACATAGGCTGGAGTCCAGAAGGGTTCCCAAGCAACAGGACCTTCTATGTTTGTAGAGTCGGGTGTGTCTCCTTCAGTGGTTGTATATGTTCACTAATTCAAAAGCTCAATCTCCAGCCTCTCCTCCCTCCTTAGAAGTCAGCCATGGGGCTGAAAGTTTTCACCCTCTGAACACTTGGGCTTTCTGGTGGCTAGCATCATCCAGAGGCTATCTAGGGGCCCCCTCCTAAGTCAGCTCAAGAGCATAAACTCAGCCGAGGAAAAGGACTTCTTACGAATAAAAGAAAAAACTCCTATCATGTAGAAAATTTCAAGAGTTTTAGGAGTTCTGTACTAGTAACTGGGGTAAAAGCCAAATATATTTATTATTATACGACATACTCCCTCTTTCACTTTCCATGGTCTCAGTTACCTGCAGTCAACTGAGGTCTGAAAATATTAAATGAAAAATTCCAGAAATCAACAATTTATAAGGTTTAAATTGCACATTGTTCTGAATAGAGTGGTGAACTCGAGCTGTCTGCTCCATCCTACTTGGGACATGGACCATCCCTTTGTTCATTGTGTTCATGCTGGAGACACTCCTCACCCATTAGTCACTTGGCAGCTGCCTTCTTTATCAGATCAACTGTCTCAGTATCGCAGTGTTCGAGCCCTGTGTTCGAGGACTTAATAATGGCTAATTTTAATTAACAGTGGCTCCAAAGCATGAGAATAGTGATGCTGGCAATTCAGATAGGACAAAGAGAAGCCATAAAGTGCTTTCTTTAAGTGAAAAAGTAGAAGTTCTCAACTTAGGAAAATAAAATCATATGCTGAAGTTACTAAGACCTATGGTAAGAGCATATCTTCTATCTGCACAATTGTGAAAAAAAGAAAAAGAAACTAGTGCATAGTATAGGTTGGATTCAGTACTTTCTGCAATTTCAGGCATCTAATAGTGGTCTTGGGATATATCTGCCGTGGCAAGGTGACAGTGCTATACAGGAAGGAAATAAACTATTTTTCTAAGACCCCTTTATTTCCAGATCACCTATTGCACAGAGCAATCATATTAGTACTATTGGTGTTTGATAATAACACTTCAAAAACAGAAGCAGAAAATCAATGCAGAAAAATGTATACTTTCAATGAATGGGGCATCTGGATTTGACATCTCTCCCGAAAGAGGAGATGGAATATTACATTTCCCAGATGAGGTTTTCATTGAAGACTATATTAAAAAGTTAAAAAGTTTCCTGCCTCCTTTCTCCCACCCTCTTTCTCCATCTCTCTTTACAAAATTAGCTAGTTTGGAAACAAACAATCCAACTACAATCAGAGGACAAGTTCTAATACAGTGAAAATTGGCAAATGACATTTATATCTTGAAGATAAGATGTATGAACTATCTTCTTATTTTTTCTTTACAAAACATCAGAAAAATCTTATTATCTTGCTCCAGAGAGTTGAAAAGAGTAAGCTTGATGACTATTTATGGGAATGTTAGGTCTTATGCAATAAAAGATGAATGTCACAGGCTTGTGGGAGTAAAACCAATGCAAGAAGGAAAGTAAGAAGACATCAGTCTATCTGAAAAGAGATTTTACCCCCCTAACAGTTGTCATTAATACCCAGCAGTTCAAATGAATTGGTGACTCATAGACCTCTTAAAAAGCTTCCTTTTAAGGCAATAATGTAGAAATATCATATAAACATCTTGACAGAAACTTTGAAAAATACTGTGTTGCATCAGCGTGATGGTTAATTTTATGTGTCAACTTGTCCATGCTATAGTGCCCAGTGATTTAGTCAAACACGAATCTAGGTGTTGCTTTGAAGGTATTGTGTCAGTGTGGCTAACATCACAATCAGCTGACTTTAAATAAAGAAGACTACTCTAGATAATTTGGGTGGATCTAATATAATCAGTTGAAAACCACAAGAGGAAAAACACTGACATTTTTGGGGAAGAAGAAATTCTACCTCAAAATGGCAAGATCAACTCTCACCTGAGCATCTAGTCTGCTGTTCTGCTGTGAAAGGAAAAAAGCCAAACAACATATCAAAAACCCTTTTCCCCCTCTACTCTCACACCACTCAACACAATACTTCTGACACCAGAATGGTGTTCTATAATTCAATCCAATTCTGGCTTAATCTACCTGAATGTACGGTCAGAGCACATGGGCTAAGGCCTCAGCCCCAGAAGATTGCCATATCTTCTGGTACCACTGCAAAGTAGTAGTAGTGTAAGTAGTATTGCTTATACTTCTGACCGACTTACTGTAAATCAGGGCTTCCACTCGCCTCTCTTTGGGATCAATTAATTTGCTAGAGAGGCTCACAGAACTCAGGGAAACACATTATTTACATTAAAGGATAGAGGTGAGCAGCCAAGTGAAGAGATACACATAGCGAGATGTGGAAGATTCCCAATTGCAGGAACTTCTGTGGGATTGAGGTACACGCCCTCCCAGTACGATGATGTATTTGCCATCCTGATAGTTCTCTGAACTCCATAGACCAGGGATTTTTATGGAGCCTTCATCACTTAGGCATGAGTGGTCATTGACTCCATTTTCAGCTCCTCCCCCCTCTATGAAGAATGAGGAGCGGGGCTGAATGCTTGAAGCTTCTAATAATGGCTTTGTCTTTCTGGGGACCAGACCCCACCCAGTAGTCCATCAAGAGTCACCTCACTAGAACAGAAGGCTTTCCTATGACACAGGAAGTTCCAAGGGATTTAGGAGCTCTGTGTCAGGAACCAGGGCAGAGACCAAATATTAGAACAAAACTTTCACCCACCACTTCTATGTATTAGGGTAATGTGACAATGGAGGGAAGCTTAGTATGATTAACTTCACTTTTGCTTTTGACCCTCTTGGTAATAACCTTTAGGTTAACTGGATATTACCTTTGCTTGTAGGTCAAGCTAATCACAGGAGGAATTTTGCTTATAGTTCAATTTCAGAAAATGTGATAATAGCTCCTTTCCCAAAACTAACCCCAAAGGAAATAAGAAATGTGTACACACAAGTAACATGTTATGTTAAAGATCTATAGGAACATTGTGAACTGGCCAATGATAAAGACGTTTCCTGGCCTCCTTGAACCCAGATGTCTGCAGTTGTCAATTACCTCATGACACCCAGATGTCTGCGGTTGTCAGTTACCTCATGAAGTCCTCCTCTTCTCCTTACCCTTAACATAAAAAGTCTGAAATTTGTACTATCTTAAGATTGTTCTTTGGGACACTAGCCTATTGTCTTCTCAGTTTGCCGAATTTCTAATAAAGTCGCTTTCCTTGCCCCAACACCTTGTCTCTCAATTTATTGGCTGTTGTGCAAGTGGCCCAAGCTTGGACTCAGTTACAGTACTAGGAACTCTGTTTCTGGAACTGGAACAGAAACTATACATTAGAATAAAAAACTTTCCTAGCACCCTTATTGCTGTGGAAACTGCAAGGGTGCTAGGAGCTCTTTGCCAGGGACTGGGGGAAGAGATCAACATGTATTTTTTTTTTATTATTATTATTTCACACCTGCAAATTCCAGATTTGCCCTTAAAATCACATGAGCCAATTCCTTAATTCTGTTTTTTTTTTTTGGCAGAGCCCTGACAGATAAAATCACATTATTTTGTTTCATAGTTAGGAAATGTAAAGACAGACATCACAGAAATTTTTAAATATCTGGTAGTAAAACCATTCTCAATCTTTTTTTTTACAATTGTAGATAAATACCTTAAATTTGTATTGGGAGGACAGGAAGACCTATATAAAAAGAAGTTAAATGCGTTAGCCATTCTTATTCATAACTGAAAAAGACTATTAAAGACTTTATCAAGTTAAATTTAATCTTTAAAATATGTCCAAAGTTATTTTAACCACTTATGGTCTTTTATATTTTTTCTTTTTTTTTTCTTTTAAAGATGTGGGATACAATTCAGGGTTAGGTATACAAATATTCATTATGCAGGTATCCTTGTTGATGAGGTGGACTTCCCTCTTCGCCAGACAGATTCTCACTACTGCCAGTCCTGCTTCCCCACTTCCCTCTTGGCGGTTTCCCACTACTGCCATTCCTTTTCTTACAGTATTATGATAATTGTTCAAGGTCTGCTTATGAGTGAGAACATGTGATCTAAAAATCAACCTTCCATATGACCCTGAAATCCTCCTACTGGGAGTATACTCAGAAGAACTCAGGTCACTCTATCAAAAAGATACCTGCACACGTATGTTTATTGCAGCATTGTTCACAGTAGCAAGAACATGGACCCAACCGTGCTGCTCATCAAAAGATGACTGGATAAAAAAAATGTGATACATATACACGATGGAATATTACACAGTCATAAAGAACAAAATCATGAACTTCACAGCAACATGGATGGACTTAGACTCTATAATACTGAGTGTTCTTTCACAGAAATATATGTTTTTTAAATGGAGAGAGAAGTTGGGACCTGAAGTCCCTGTCTATGTGTATATAATGCCAAACATCTGCAATACAATAAAAGTATCCATGGGTTTCACATCCTTGGATTTCAATCAACCATGGATTGAAAATATTTATAATATAAAACATAAAAATATACAAATAAAAAGTTATGTAGCATTTACATTGTATTAGGTATTGTACATAATCTAGAAATGCTTTAAAGTGTACAGGAGGATATGCATAGGTTAAATGCAAATGCTAAGCCATTTAACCTCAGGACTTGAGCATCCATGGATTTTATTTTCCATGAGTGCCCTGGAACCAATCCCCAATGGATACCAAGGGACAGCCAGCATTGCATAGCGTTGCATTGGTCCAGCATCCAAATAATGTAAACATTGCTATAATTGGTTCAAAGCAAATTAAACAGAAACACATTTTAAAAAAGTCATTCATCAATTAGTTTTCAAAAATTCTCTTATTTCACTTCACTGTTCTTTAAAGTTTAACATAAATCATGAGACAGCATGCAAGCTACCTTTCTTGACATTGCTCTGTATATAAGCTTAAGAGAAAGTTTTGAAACCAAACAGGATTTGGGTTGAATTCTAGTTTTCTACTTTCCATCTAGATAAGTCAAAGTAACTTAGTTAGCCATGTCCAGGCTTAGCTTCCTCATCCAGAAAATGGAGATAAGAACACCTACCTCATGATGTGGTTGTGAAGATGTTATGAAATAACATGTATCATAAACACTTAGTAATGATAGCTTTCACTCTAGTTTTCTTACTCTGATTATGATATCTTGTTAGCTTTCAGATTGTGTATTTAAGATGACTAGAAGCAAGCCCAGTGATCGCCATGGGGCACTTGTTACAGAAACACAAGCATATCTGTTTCTTCTTCAAACCAAACTGCCGAAGTGTCTTCATTAACTTCTTTAGCCTTCCGGTTCACTCTTACTTGATTTGGTTTCCCTGCATGTAATTTTGTTCTGAAATAGGTTTTTTCCCAGTTCTACTTTTGATTCCCCCCAGTAGGCTTTGGCATCTGAGCTCCAGGTTCTTTTGTGCTGGGTTTTTACTGTCCTCTTTTTTTGTTTTCTTCTTTTGTTATTGTATTTTACTGATGCAGTTAAGCCGAAATGCAACTCAAGATGCAAAACATTTGTAGGTAAATTTCCATTCAGTATTATTACATTAAAATTTAATAATCATCGCATATTCTTGTCTTATATTTGACTATGGAAATGCCCTACACTTTGAATATTTAAAGAAAATCTACATGAGCTAAACAAAACCACATATATATATTAATAAGTAGAATACATTCTGTGTAATTGCTCCAGTGATGACAACTACAAAACAATGTTTCTACATTCAACAATAACAGCATTCCCTTTCCTCCTAGAAAATGTCTTTTTAATGGTGAGTATTTTGCTTAGTGATGCTAAAATAATACTAATAAGTAATTTATTGAAGACATACACAAGTCAAGAGATTCATGAAACTGTTTCATCATTTCCTGCTTATTCCCCCCCACTTAGTCTTCTAGTATTCATTTTTTGTAAATTCACTTGTAAATAGACTGACATTCCCAGTCACCTCTTTCTCATATTCTTATGTACACTAGCCAAAACTAGCCAGATAAGTACAACTTTCTTTTGATAAGGAGATTGCAGTTCGTAAGTCAGAAATAATACATTTAATTCTAGGTAGACTTAAAAAAAGTTCTTTTTTAAAAAGGGAAATAAAAATAATGAGTAAAATAAATCATGGTACTATAACTACAATACACATTTGATTATTAAAATTAATTTAAGAAATCACATTTACATGCCCTAAAACTAAAAAGAAAAGAAAAAACATTTCTTTTTTCTGGGTTGAATGCTATCAAGGCCTTTGTCCTTCAGGCAGTAGATAACATTATCAGGCAAATAACTTACAGAGGAGACTACATAATCAACAGAAGCTTTAAAAGTTCCACCAGTAGATAGACAAGTGCTACCTCATCAAACTGAAAAGCTTCTTCAAAGCAAAATAAACCATCAAGAGAGTGGGGAGACAGACCACAAAATGGGAAAAAGTATATGCCAACTGCATATCTGACAAAGGCCTAACATCCAGGATCTACAAGGAACTCAAACATGCCAAAAGGAAAAAAAACCAAACAGCCCCAATAAAAGGTAGGCAAAAGACATGAATAGACACTTCTCAAAAGAAGATAATTTGGGTCTCTGCCTGCTTGTTGTTGGTTGTATGGGAATGCAACTGTCTTTTGCACATTTATTTTGTACTCTGAGACTTTGCCAAAGTCCTTTATCAGTACAAGCAGGTTTTTGACAGATTCTCTTGGATTTTCACGGTATAGGATCATATCATCAACAAAGAGGGATAACTTGACTTCCTCTTTTCCTGTTTGGACACTCCTGATTTCCTTCTCTTGTCTAATTGCCTGAGCTAGGACTTTCAACACAATGTTGAACAAGGCGGGTGAGAGTGGGCAGCCTTGTCTTGTTCCAGTTTTCAGGAGAAATGTTTCCAGTTTCTGTCCATTAGCAATATGTTAGCTGTGGATGTATCATAGATGGCACTGACTATTTTGAGGTATGTTCCTTCTATACCTAGGTGTTTCAGGGTTTTTATCAAGAAGTGATGCTGGATTTTATCAAAAGTTTTTTCTGCATCTAATGAGATGATCATGTGGTTCTTGTTTTTACATCTGTTGATGTATTTAATGACATTTATGGTCTTGTGAATGTTGAACCAGCCCTGCATCCTGGGGATGAAACCTACTTGGTCATGGTGGATATTTTTTGAGATGTGTTTTTGGATCCGGTTTGCTAGAATCTTGTTGAGGACTTTTGCATCTACATTCATAAGGGATATTGGCCTATAGTTATCTTTTTTTGTTGGATCTTTACTCGGTTTGGGTATCACTTCTACATTGCTGGTATGAATGCAAACGAGTGCAACCTCTTTGGAAGACAGTGTGGCAATTTCTGAAAGAACTAGATATTGACCTTCCATATGACCCAGCAATTCTCCTATTTGGAATATACCCAGAAGAACTTAAATCATTCTATAAAAAAGATACCTGCACATGTATGTTTGTTGCAGCTCCATTCAAATAGCAAAAACATGGAACCAACCATGCTGCCCATCAAATCTAGACTGGATTTAAAAAATATGGTACAAATACACAGTGGAATATTATGCAGCCATAAAGAAGGACAAATGTATGGGCTTAGCAGCAACCTGTGTAAATTTAGAGTCAATCATACTCAGTGATCTATCACAGAAACAAAGAAAAGAGTGCCATATGTTCTCACTCATAAGCAGACCTTGAACAGTTATCATAATACTATAAGAAAGGGATTGACAGTAATGGAAAACTGTCAGGGGAGGGAGGTCGGAGTGACAGTTGAAGGAAACTGCTAGGGGAGGTAGGGGCACACCTCATCAACGTGGGTACCTGATAATCAACATTTGTATGCCTAACCCTGAATTAACCCTACATCTTTATAATTAAAAAAAAAGAAGAAGATATATGGGCAGCCAACAGACACATGAAAAAATGCTCTGCCTCACTAATTATCAGAGAAATGCAAATCAAAACCACATTGGGATACCACCTAACTCAGTAAGAATGGCCATCATTAATAAAACAAACAACAGATGCTGGCGAGTATGCAGAGAAGGGGGGACACTGCTACACTGCTGGTGGGAATTAAAACTACTGCAACCTCTTCGGAAACAGTGTGGCAATTTCTAAAAGAACTAGATGTAGGCCTTCTGCATGACCCAGCAATCCCCCTACTGGTAATATACCCGGTGGACCTAAAAAATCATTCTCCAAAAAAAGATACCTGCACACACATATTTATTACAGCATTATTCACAATAGCAAAAACATAGACCCAACTGTGCTGCCCATAGAAACTGGATTGAGCAGGACTCGGTGGCTCAGCCTGTAATCCCACACCTTTGAGAGGCTGAGGTGAGAGGATTGCCTGAGTCCGCAGGTTCGAGACCCGCCTGGGCAGCGAGACCTCATCTCTACAAT
>NW_007047520.1:229891-233564 GCF_000164805.1 Carlito syrichta
GCAGGTCGAGGCTGCGGTGGCCGGGAGCGGCCACTGCACTCCAGTCTGGGAGACAGAGTAAGACCCCAACTCAAAAAAAAAAACAAACCAAAAAACAACAAACAAACAAACAAACAAAAATTTACCATAATACTATAAGGGATAGAAAATGTGTTCTACCCACTGCTAGGGCTGGGAAAAGTACAACATCACCAAGGTACCTGATCTCAAACAGGTAAAGTGGGGATCAAAGGGAAGCCCAAACTTTATTTAGATGATGACAACTTGTATATCTTATCCTGAATTGCACCCACATCTTGAAAATAAATTTTTTAAAATAAATGCATAAATAAAAGTCCTACCATCATTACAAGGCTGGCTCCCAACACTGTGTGGGTTTGGTTTGGATGGGAATGAGCTTCTCAAGAAAGCCTGCTTCACCAGTTGGAGTAAGGGTTGAGCAGTAATCTTACAGCTTAGGTGCTTAAATTATAATATAAATCTAAAATACTTTAGTGAAATGAATGTTTTCATATTTCTTTGCTTGAGTGCTGTTTTATTAAAATGTATAGGACTCTCAATGATAAAAATCACCAGAACAATTACACTTAAAATTCAGTATCCAGCTGCTCTACTTTTGTTTAATCAAATAGGAACGAGTGTTTTTTCAACCCCTAATAGTTAAATGGTTGATATTCTAAAAACTGTTCAAAAAAAGCTTTTTTGCTTTGTTTTGATTGGGTAGCATTGAATGAAAAGAGAAACCTTTAGCTTAGGTAAAGGTAGAATGAGTGGGTAGGAGAACAATCAGGAGTAAAGTACCCTTGGTTTTAATGCACCATTTGGAGGATGGAGAAGAAAGAAAAGAGGAACAACTATTTTCAATTTCTCATTAACCTTCCCTCACTCAAACTATGCCAGGTAAATATCTCATGAGCTATTATGAAGAAATGTACAGGCTGAGTATCCCTAATCCAACAAGTTTCAAAAACTAAAATTTTTGAGCAGTGACATGATGGCAAAAGTGGAAAATTCCAGACCTGTCTGCACGTGATGGGTCTCTGTTCAAACACAAGCCCGCAACAAGCAGTTTATTCACATCCCTAATGAAGAAAGGGTCCTCCCAGCCCCCGTCAGCTGCACTATATATTTTCCATGCATACCCAGGTTTCCCTGCACAAGCACAGTCACAAAAGGCAATAAAATGGTATACATGCAGGCCCTACATGTCAACGGCAGGTTCCCCGCCAAGCCCCACGGAAGGCAAGATCTGTGCGCATTGCTCACTTTTTGTTTATATACTTACTTATTCTCTGCTCTGTGGTGTAAAAATATCGTTGAAAATGTCAAAAATACCTGCAGATAACCCTGTGGGTAACAGCGATTAAGAAAAAGAGGAGTTGGTGGGGAAGATAGAGGCTGAGTCCACTGGACGATGTGAGTCACCGTGTGAGCGAGGGAGAATATGGAAAATTTTGTGTACCTGCTGGTGAGGAGTGGGCATGTGAATGAATGACTGAGTGAGGGATAGGGAGATAGCAGCCAGGGCTCTCCTGGTGCAGCAGCTGGTGCCACAGCTTCTGGACTTGGGACCCAGTGACTCCCGGGATGCAGAAGCTAAGCACCATTTTCTTTTTCTTTTTTTTAAATCAACAAACTCTCTCTGGGAAGAAAATGCTGGGGGAGACAGTCTAAGGCGGGACTTGTGAGCAAGAGGCCAGACCCCTGGTGCAACAACTGGTGTTGCAGCTTCTCTGCTTCATCCCTGGCTCTTCCCAGGTTGCAGAGGCCGAGTGCCATTATTTTTTTTTTAACAGACAAAAGTTTTCCTGCAGAAAAGTGGCAGAGAGAAACCATCGCCCCAGGCTCTCCCTCACCATTGCAGCAGAAGAGAGACTGCCGGCTCCAGGCTTTGCCTCACCACTTCAGCACCTGGCAGAGCACTGGCAGCAGGGGCAGCAGGGGGAATCCAGAGACAAAGAACCATGGGAGAGAACCAGAGAGGCACCCCTTGAAGGCGGGGTAGCAAGTGCTCCAAGTTGCTCACCACAGAGCAACAGACCCGATCTCTGTGACTGGCGGATCAAATACTCAGGGATTGATCATGATCCAGAGGGAATATCCTGAAAACAAAAGCTTTGGGGGACCTGCCAATTGCTGAGTCCCCTGCACCCACTCCCTACCCTGATCCAGCCATGGGACAAAGGGTGTGGCCAACAAAGGATGAGGAAGGACTCCAAAGAGATCAGTGGTGATTCCAGGGCTGACCCCAACCCCCTCCTCCCCAGCAATCCTCTGAACGTCAGATCCATGTAGCTGGGCCACAACTGAGAGGGACAAACCCAGGCAGAGCCTGGATGTCAGTGGCAATAGGAGAACTCCATTCCAGGATAGGCCTGGCTGGGGTATCCCCCTTGAGTACACACCTGGGGAAGAGACAATCCCATACCTCTGCACTGGAGGCAATCTCCCTGACCTTACGAGGGTGGGAGGGGAAGACTGCAGGTGCACCACCTCCACTGCTCCTCCTCCTTCCCTGCTTCAGACACTGAGGAGAGAGTAAAAGAGGTGGCTCTGCAGGAGAGACCTCATTAGAGGAACAATTACAGAGCATACCACAAGAGGACAGGTTTTTAAAAAAATTTTCAAGTAAAATTTTAAAAAATTTTTTTGCATGAATGTTTGTTAGTTCATCTATTTTAAAAATATTTTTCCTTTGTGCATAAATGTGTTTCTGAGGGTTTGGTATGCATCCCTCCCTCCCCAAATTGTTTTCTTTTCTTTTTCTCTTTCTTCTTTTATATGTCGTTTTCTGTTTGTGTTTTGAATGATTGAGTGTTCATCTTTCAATTTTGTTGTTGTTGGTTTGTTTTTGCTCTTTGGTTCCTCTGGGTTTTTTTATTTTCATTTTTTATAGTTTAAGTTGTGTATCAATATATGTGTGAGGGTTTGACCTAAATTCCTTCCCCCACCCCAGTTTTTCTGTTTTTCTCCTCTATTCATTCACTTTGTGCTAGACGTGTGTGTGCGTTTAGTTTTTTTTTGTTGTTGTTGTTGTTTGTTTTGTTTCACTTTATTGTTATTCCAGTTTGTTTTGAAGTGTGGATGTATGTCTGTGTGTTCAATTGCTGTTTGCATTGGTTTCTGCTTTGCATCATCATATAGAGTGGTGGTGGTGAGTGGGTCTCAGGGAACACATACCACAATAAGTGAATGTTGTAATTTGCAAGTAGTTTCTGAATCCTAGTGCCCCATCCTCTACTTTATTCGAATTTCAAAAACTACAAGATACAGAAAGTTTCCCATTCACAATCCCAGTTCAAAATGGAACGAATTCTAGAGCTGGGTCAGGGAAGTATAGAGGATTGAGCAAACATCAGAAGGGAAAACCTTTCCCACTGACACTGAATAATAGAACTAAAGAGAAAAACAAGAGATCTTTCACAAATGAGGAAAAACCAAAGGAAGACTTCAGGCAATTTCAAGTGTACCAAAGACAAAATTACTAAAAAATCAGACCTTGGTGCTCAAACAATGGAAGTCACCAATGACTGTCCCCAGAAAAACAGGGATTAGGGAATGAATGGAAAGAGTGAATAAGACTCAAGAAAGACAAGATGCAACACTGAAAGAACTTGTAACAGAGGTTTTGGCAAAAAAAAAAAAAAAAAAAAAATTCATCCAGGAAAAAAAA
>NW_007047520.1:233675-239801 GCF_000164805.1 Carlito syrichta
ACCAGAACATGGAATTAATCTGATCTGTAAAAAACATAGAAAGAAGACTCAGAAAGAAAGAACAAAGTCTACAAGAGATGTGCAATTATATCAAGAAGCCAAACCTATACCTGATTGATATCCCAGAAGAAGAAATAGAAATGGACACCAACTTGGAGCAAGTATCCCAGGAGGTAGTCCAAGAAAACTTTCCCCATCTCACTAGAGATGTGACCAGCAAAGCACAAGAGATACAGAGAACACCCAAGATATCACATGAGAAGAACAATCCCTAGACGCATAGTTATTCGCCTACACAAAGTAGGCACAATAGAAAACATCCTAAAGGCAGCAAGAGAGAAAAGACAAACTATCTACCAGGGAAAACCATTCAGAATAGCAGCAGACCTATTGCAGAAACACTACAAGGAAGAAGTAACTGGAGTCCTATATTCAAAGTCCTCAAAGATAAATATTTTCAACCAAGAATTTTATATCCAACCAAGCTCAGCATCATCAGTGATGGAGAATTAAAATCCTTCCCGGACATCCAATCCCTAAGAGATTATGCAGCTAATTGAGACATAGATTTAAAATGGTTCACTAAAAGTCTCACAGTGAATGAATAGGAGAAATAAGGTAGCTGGAAACAAGCGCTCCATTACATACAGTCTCAGCAAAGATAAGATGATTTTGTTTAAAAGTTTGAGAAAATTACACGAAAACTAGATTAGCTGATTATACCAGAAATCATTACAAAGATACCACAATAAACATAATGGAAGCCGGGTTTGGTGGCTCAGCCTGTAATCCCACGCCTTTGGGAGGCTGAGGTGAGTGGATTGCCTGAGCCCGCGGGTTCGAGACCCGCCTGGGCAGCGAGACCTCATCTCTACAATAAATCAAAAAATCAGCCGGGCGTGGTAGCGTATACCTGTAATTCTGGTTACTCGGAAGGCTGAGGAGGAAGGATCGCTGGAGCCCAGCAGGCGAAGCTGTGGTGACTGGGAGTGGCCACTGCACTCCAGTCTGGGCGACCGAGTGAGACTCCAACTCAAAAAAAAAAAAAAAAAAAAAAAAAAACATAACGGAAGGAAAGAGGATGATATTTATAGACAAGCACAGACATTTTAAAAATCAAATAATTTATACAACATTGTTCACTTGTGATATATAGAAAATAACTAAATTTCTTTCCCCTGAGCAGAAGAGAAAACAATATTTTAAGTGGCGATAGGTCTCAGATATTAGGATGGAAAAAAATTTGATTCTTCAGCACATACCTCATGTTTAAAGGGATAGTTGAAAATTTTCAAACAAAAATTTAGTTGACTATAATTTTCCACACTTACAGGTACAAATCTTATTCTAATGGTCTGATGAATTTAGCAACTGTCTATATATGCATATATATGATCTTGTTTGCATCTTGTTTAAATAGAGGTAGTGCTTTTTTGTAAATGATAACCTTTCAGGGTATACAATATTTATCATGTTCTCTTGTCTTCCTCAGTATGTAACATAAAAATCACTAGTTCCTGAGGACTGAGAAATGTTAGAGGTAAGAGTTCACATAAATGCTGCATACATGTGTTTTTGGTAATGTTGCTTAAATGCTGTGTTTATGTTCTAACCTTCACCCCCTTGTCCATTATCATACCAAAGTGTTTGAGATTCTTTCAATAAGGAACAACTAATTTTATTTATTGAAAAGAGATAGAGTTTAAATATTAAAATCTCAGGGAACTGTAACAAATAGTGAATTAATTTAAACTGAGTTATAGCATCTGATATTAGATTTTCTTAATTGCAAGTGTTTCCTGTGCTTAGCCCATGGAATATTATAGATGCCAGGGGACCTAAGATTTACATATCATAAGGTTTAAAACATAGAAAACACATTTATAGAAGTGATAGAAATTTCGAGATTAATGTCTAGCAGTTCAAAGCAATTTTAAAGTTCAGAGTTTGGGGTAAAATGTGTCAGAGGATATGATATTAACCTGAAGTGTAGATGGGAATTCCTACTCCATTTTCATTCTGCCAAGTATGTGAGCCCAAAGTGCTAGTCTAACTACATGGACAAGTCATGGGGTCCATGAAGAAGCTAAAGTTGAGAGACAGAGAGAATATGCTCTCTCGCTCTCTCTCTCTCTCTCTCCACCACTGCCACATTGGGATTTGACTCCAACAGGCTTAACGGATAGAAACAGAAAGTAGAGATGACTGCGTTGTCCTTCCTGCTGATTCATTAGTCAGGAAGTAGAACAGACAGCATAAAGCCTATTTCTTAATTTTGAGGTAAAATAACCACATTATTAATATAAGTCAGACTTTATGTATCTTGGACTCTGACATACATGGAAAAAGCAAATGAGATGATAAAGAGCAGAGTAAATGTATGCACTTTCATGAATTTTTCTCACAGATGGGATTGCAAAGGTTGTTCTTAAAAGAACAGGTGAAGAGGAAGGTATAAACATTTCTCTTTATCCAATAAGGTGAGGAAAATGTTCTGTTATGAATAGGATTAGGAAAAAATTGTTTAAAGTTAAACATTTTTTTATTTGCAGTTTTTCTTCAGGCACTATATTATACTAAACTACCTTATGGATCTTCATGAGGGAGTTAATACTTGAAGATCATGTTCAAACACATTTGGCCACAAAACAATTTACTGAGTAACATCTTTTAGGAGTAGTTAATGAAGAGATGTAGTTTGGAAAGTGCTGATGAAAAATGAGAACTAACTTCAGTGATGAAAACGATGTAGAATGTGTGAGTGAGTAATTCTTATTACCCTACAATTTGCCTTCCTTGAGACTCAAAGCACTACAAGAAGGCTATTGTAATATCAGTATAAGAGATGAAAGTCTTTAATTCAAGGTCATTGAATTGGGCAACTCTAGGAAAATATTTTCATTGTATTCCAAGTAAATCTTGTCCACCGAAGTTGTAAAGTGTAGAGGATTTGAGAGCAATAGTGGTAGAAGTGGTGGATTTAAGGTATATTTTGAAAGATAAGCCAAAAATGTGTTTTAAACGTGGATTTTGGATGTGAGCCAAAACAGAATAATGAATGATTTATGTATTTCGGCAGAAAAATTCAGTGAGTTGTGGTTAATTTATTGAAATGGAAACCACCATGAAAAAAGCAGGCCGGGTTCGGTGGCTCAGCCTGTAATCCCGTGCTTTGGGAGGCCGAGGTGAGTGAATTGCCTGAGCCTGTGGGCTCGAGATCCGTCTGGGCAATTTGGCGAGACCTCATTTCTACAATAAATCAAAAAAATTAGCTGGATGTGTAGTTAGCGCGCGCCTGTAGTTCCAGCTACTTGGAAGGCTGAGGCGGAAGGATCGCCAGAGTCCAGCAGGTCGAGGCTGCGGTGGCCGGGAGTGGCCACTGCACTCCAGTTTGGGTGGCAGAGTGAGACTCCAACTCAAAAAAAAAAAAAAAAAAAAAGCAAGGAAGGAAATAGAATTCTATTTTGGACTTTGTGAGTATTAGATTCATATTCAAGTAGATAGGTCAAGTATTCAGTTTAACATGTCTCTGATATGAGGGCATATGGAAAAGTTAGAGAGACAAATTTGTGAATCACCAGATGATGGGTAGTATTTAAAGCCATGAAAATTAATATTATAATTTAGATGATGCAGTATTTAAATGAAGAATGAGTTAAGGACTGAGGCCAGGACACTCAAACACTTAAATAAACCAATGCAGTAAGGAGGTAAATTTAAAAAAAACGATTCCATTTAGAAACCAAGTGGAAAAATTTTTCAAGAATGAATCAAGACTCTAGTATGTTAACTGATGCCGAGAAGTCAATGGAAATTATTGATCACATTTAGAATTAGAGAAACAATGAGAAAGCAAGCACAATATCAATCAAGTTAAAATGAAGAAATATAGATGGTAAGTAAAGATAAATCTTTTGAGAAGTTTTGCTATGAAAGGGAACATAGATTAAGTAAAAAATGTGGATCCTAAGGATTTTTTTTAAAGCTAAAAAGGATTAAGGCATGCTTATGAGTTGAATGTAATAATCTGATAAGAGAAAGAAAATAATGGACATAAATAAAAACTCTTTATTGGGTAGGAGGGCATGGGATTCAGTCCACAAATTAGGGATTTAATTTAACCTGGGGAAACATTAGCATATAGTGTTTAAAAACAACAGACATCAGTGGTAGATTGCCTAAAGTTCTAATTTTTTACAACAAAAAAATAAGTTAACACTATTCCTCCATTAGATTGTTTAAAAGCCAATATGCTGACAACAGTAATTTATGGTGATGACGTGAAGAAATAAGAATTCTCATTCATTGCTGTTAGGAACTCAAAATGGTTCAGCCACTTTGGAAGACAAGTTTGTAGTTTCTTACAAAATGAATATAGCCTTACCATATGATCCAGCAATCATAGTCCTTGATATTCACCCAAATAAATAAAATTATTTTCACACAAAAACCTGGACACAAATGTTTATAGCAGCACTATTCATAATGACCAAAACATGGGAGCAACCAAGATGCCCTTCAATAGATAGACAAATAATGAAACAGTGGTATATCCATATGATGGAATTGTATCTTGCTAATTATTTCTATCCGCAAAAGTTTCCATAGGGAGTTAGACTATGTAGAACACTTATGATGCTGGAACATAAGGTTTATTTTTTTTTTAAAAGTTGCTTCTCATTCTTTCAGGTGCAGTGTGGTCCATAGAAATGAAAACTAAATTAGACATGAGGTACTCATGTTGGAGCAAAAGGGCTGACGATGAACCATTTTTATAACATAACATAACATATTACATTATACATTGATATGAGCCATTTAATAATATAATATATATGATATATAGTATATAATGCCATTAAAAATAATAATAGTAATAAATTTGGGGACTTCCGCTTTTGGCCAAGATGGAGTAAGGAAGACTGAATTTGTGTTCCTGCTTAAAAGAAAGAAATGAACAAAAATTATAAAAACATGCTTTTCTTTTCTGTTTCAATTTTTTTCTTTATTATGATAAAGATATGGGGTACAAGCCAAGATTAGGTACATTAGTAGTCTATGTGAAGGTGTGGTTTGGGCCTCCAACTGGTCCTCACATCACCTGGTTTTTGAACAGGTATCCTTAGTGATGCTATGTGCTCTCCCCATTTCCCATGGCAGTGTCTCACTACTGCCAATCCCTCTCTTGTAGAATTGTGATGAATATTCAGGACCTACGTATAAGAGAGAACATGTGGCATTCAGCTTTTTTGTTTCTATGACAGAAAATTTAGTATGATGAACTCCAAATCCATTCAAGTTGCTGCAAAGCCCATAATTCTGTTCTTTATGGCTGCTTAATATTCCATTATATCTATGCACTGCATTTTCTTTATTCAGTCCATGTTCAGCGGACAGCATGGTTGGTTCCATGTTTTTACTATTGTGAATAGTGCTGAAATAAACATGCGTATGCAAGTACTTTTTTGGTAGCATTATTTGAGTTCCTCTGGCTATATTCCTGGGCGGGGAGGATTGCTGAGTCATATGGAAGGTCAATTTTTAGTTCTTTTAGAAATCACCATGCTGTTTTTCATAGAGGTTAGACTGGTTTGCACTCCCACCAACAGTGTAGAGGCGTTCCCTTTTCTCCGCACACTTGCCAGCATCTGTTGTTTTTTGATTTATTATTGATGGCCATCCTTACTGGGTTTAGGTGGTACTTCAATGTAATGTTGATTTGCATTTCTTTGATAATTAATGAGGCTGAACATTTTTTCATGTATCTGTTGACTGCTCATATGTTTTCTTTTGAGAAGTGTCATTCATGTCCTTTGCCCCTTTTTAATAGTGTTGTTTGGCTTTTTTTTCCTTTTGGCTCATTTGAGTTCCCTGTAGATCCTGGATATTAGACCTTTTTCTGATACACAGTTAGCAAATGTTTTTCCCCATTCTGTGGGCTGCCTCCCCACTCTTTTAATGATTTATTTTGCTATGCAAAAGCTTAGTTTGATGATTTCCTACTTGTCTATCTTATCTTTTATGGCATATGCTTTTGGAGTTGTGATCAAGAATTAATGGCCTACTCCAATGTACATAAGAGTTTCTCCAGCATTTTCTTCTTCTTCTTTTTTTTTTTTTGAGTTG
>NW_007047520.1:239821-240580 GCF_000164805.1 Carlito syrichta
TTGTGGAGTACAGTCAAGGGTTAGGTATACAAATGCGTTTCATTCAGGCACCCTGTTGATATGGGGTGTTTCCCGTTCCCAGACAGATATTTGCTACTGTTAATCCCATCTCCCTCCCCCCACCATAGTTTCCCAGTATGGTCAGTCATTTTCGTATAGTATTGCATTGGATGTTTAAGGTCCATTATATGAGTGAGAACATGTGATACTAGGATTTTTGTTTCTGTGAGAGGTCACTCAGTATTATAGACTCTAGTTCCATCCAGGTTGCTGCAAAATTCATGATTTTGTTCTTTTTTATGGCTGCGTAGTATTCCATCGTGTATATGTACCACATTTTTTTAATCCAGTCCTCTTTTGACGGGTAGCATGGCTGTTTCTAGGTTCTTGCTATTGTGAACAATGCTGCGATAAACATGCATGTGCAGGTATCTTTTTTATAGAGTGAATTGTGTTCTTCAGGATATATTCCCAGTAGGGGGATTGTGGGGTCATATGGGAGGTTGATATTTAGAGCTTTTAAGAATTGCCACACTGCTTTCCACAGAGGTTGCACTAGTTTACACTCCCACCAACAGTGTAGAAGTGTTCCCTTTTCACCACACCCTCTCCAGCAGCTGTTATTTTTTGACTTGTTGATGACTGCCATTCTGACTGGGGTTAGGTGGTATCTCAGTGTGGTTTTGATTTGCATCTCCGTGATGATTAGTGAGGTTGAACATTTCTTCATGTGTTTGTTGGCTGCTCGGATGTCTTCCT
>NW_007047520.1:241205-241953 GCF_000164805.1 Carlito syrichta
TGCTCTCTTGATGGTTTCTTTGGCTTTGCAGAAGCTTGTCAGTTTAATAAGGTCCCACTTGTCTATCTTCTCTCTTATGAGCTGTGGGTTTTGGGTTTTGTTCAGGAATTGGATGCCAGTTCCGATTTCCATGAGGGTTTTTCCTTCATTTTCTAAGGTTCTTATGGTTTGAGGTTTACCATTTAGGTCTCTGATCCATTTGGAATTAACCTTTGTGCATGGGGATAGATAGGGGTCCTGTTTCAATCTTCTGCATGTGGTCAACCAGTTTTCCCAGCACCATTAACTGAATAGGTTCTCCTCTCCCCAGTGGTAGGTGGTGGAGGCTTTGTCAAAGATGAGTTGGTTGAGAAATTGAGGTTTTGCTTCTGGGGTCTCAATTCTATTCCATTGATCTATATGCCTGTTCCTATACCAATACCAAGCTGTTTTGATGATTGTAGCCTTATAGTAAAGTTTGAAGTCTGGTAGTGTGATACCACCTACTTTGTTTTTTTTTGCTGAGGATTGTTCTGGCTATTCTTGGACATTTGTGTTTCCATATGAATTCCTGGATTGTTTTTTCTAGGTCTGAGAAGAATGTTGCTGGTAATTTGATGGGTATTGTATTGAATTTGTAGATTGCCTTAGGTAAGATGGACGTCTTCACAATGTTGATTCTTCCAATCCATGAGCATGGGATATTCTTCCATTTGTTTGTGTCAACTTTGATTTCTTTGAGCAGTGTTTTGTAGTTTTCCTGTAAAGG
>NW_007047521.1:0-880 GCF_000164805.1 Carlito syrichta
AAAAAAAAAAAAAAAAATGAGTAGAAGTTCATGCCCAGGATAGAAAAAAAGCATTCAACTATCTTCTGATGTAAGGTTTAAAAGCCTATGGTGCAGTTGATATGATTCTTGACAATCCCTGCAGGCGCCTCATGGGCAATTCGTCCTTCCATTCCTCAGGAAACCCTCTAGAGTTGGAGCAGGTCGCAACTTCTTCAGAAGAGCTCCAGAGGAAATAGCTAGCCTGTGCTTGGACACCATGCTGTAGGAAAGACACACAGCTATCAAAACACCAGGAACAGCCTCAGTGCCCTGGAATGCCCTGCTAGGAGGGGACTGTGGGCACTGAGATGGCTGTCTCCCATCTCACACACACTTGGCAATACGCTGAAATTGGTTTCTCCTCTACTCCACTCCCAGTGCGTTCAGATGAATTAATATAAGTCAGATGAGTGTATGGTCTAATTGAATGGTATGTGCCGCTGTGACCTGGAGATTTTGCTTATGTACTTTCTCTCATTTACCCATAACAGAGAAGTAAGTAATCCAAAATCACTTAGCTCTTACTAGGCAAACTAAATATGTAAATATCTGACTCTAGGCTGGGCACAGTAGCTCATGCTTGTAATTCCAGCACTTTGGGAGGCTGAGGCAGGAAGGTCACTTGAGGCTGGGAGTTCAAGTTCAAGTCTGGGCAGCATAGCAACAGCCTCACTCTATCAAAAAACAAAGTTAGCTGGGCATGGTGGTGTGCACCCGTAGTCCCAGCTACTCGGAAGGCTCAGGTGGAAGGATTGTCTGAACCCAGGAGGTCAAGGCTGTAGTGAGCAGTGACTGTGCCGCTGCATTCCAGCCTGAGTGACAGAGCGAGACACACACACACACACACACACACACACAC
>NW_007047522.1:0-789 GCF_000164805.1 Carlito syrichta
ACTGGCTAGCAAGTTAGCTAGGCAAAAAAATCACCTGACTAGAAAGCTGGCCAGCTAGTTAAGTCAGCTAGTTTAATCAGCTGGCTAATCAGCTGGTTAGCTAGTTAAGTCAGCTTGTTAAGTCCGTTGTCTAGTCAGCTGGCAATCTAGTTACAAAGCTAGTTACAATGGATGTGTAGTCATCTGGCTCACTAGTTATTTCAGCTAGTTAAGTCATCTGGGTAGGTAGGCAGTTAGCTAGTTAAGTCAGCTTGATAAGTCAGCTAGCTAGCTAGTTAAGTCAGCTAGTTAAGTTAGCTAGCTATATGATAGCTAGCTGGGTAGCTAGCAAGTTGAATCAGGTAGTTAAGTAAGCTGGCTTGCTTGGTAGCTAGATAGTTAAGTCAGCTATTTATGTCAGCTGTGTAGCTAGTTAAGACTGTTAGTTAAGTCAGTTGGAGAGCCAGCTGCCATGAAGCATAGCTATCTTTAAGTCAACTGGCTAACCAGCTGACTAGCACGTTGTCACCTACTTAACATAACTCACTGGCCAGAAGGATAGCCATTAGTTAGGTAGATAAGACAGCTTGCAAGCAAGCCAGCTGTGTAGGTAGGTAGCTAGTTAAGTCAGCTGGCTAGCCATACAGTGCCTAGAGATGTTAGCTAGTTAATTCACCTAGCTATCCAGTTGTCCAGCTAGGTAACTAGTTAGTTAAGTCTTCTGGCTAGCTGGCTGTCTACTTCGTGAAGTCACCCATTTAAGTCAGCTGGCTAGTCTGCTGGTCAGCAACGTAGGTAGGCAATTAAGTC
>NW_007047523.1:0-787 GCF_000164805.1 Carlito syrichta
CTCATCTTCCTGTTACGTAAGTATGTACCTGCATCCACATATACACACTCAAGGAGTCTCCTCACCATATGTATATATATTTGGTGAGGATATATATATATATAGTTATTAATCCAAGACAGTGACATAACATCCACCATAATCTAACTTCATGTAGCTAAAATGTATCTGTTTAAGGCACTGAATTATTTGGTATGACCTGGTTGTTAGAAATGTGAACAGATGGTTGAAAACTTTCCATTATGATTATAGAAAAGAAAGCAATTTTAAAATGAAGGGCAACTATATATGAAAAAATAAAGACATTTCAGTTGTAATCAAGTCTGGAAGAACATAACCATCTTGTACTAACATATACTCTCCATTAGTTGCTTATGCAGTCTGAAATTCAACCAGAAGCTATGTATTGCTTTGGTTTAAAGTATTAGCCCCTGTTTAAAGATAAATCTTCATGGCATAGATTACATGCTGTGCCACTTCCCATCATCAATTGCTTAGTGTGGATTGATGCATTTGATTTTATTTTATAGCAAATTTAGAGCAAAATGCAGCTGAAATTGTTCAAACTCCTCTACTATAAGTGGGAGTTGACCCTGGTAGAGGTTCTACAAAGGGGCTGACTAGGCTAGGCTGAGGACTACTTAGGACTAGGCTAGGCTGAGGGCTGTGGAGAGTGGAGCCAAGAGAAAACCAGAGATGGCATCTAAAGGCAAGATCTCAGCTGAGACTCAAGGGTGCAGCACTAATGAAACATTAATCCAGAGGAACAGAAGCCATGAAACCAGGC
>NW_007047524.1:0-770 GCF_000164805.1 Carlito syrichta
AGGAGAATGGATTTCTTTTTTCTTTCTTTCCTTTTTCCTTCCTTCCTTCTTTCCTTCCTTCCTTCCTCCTTCCTTCCTTCCTTCCTTTCTTCCTTCCTTCCTTTCTTTTGTTTCCTCACTAGATTGCCCAAGCTGCTCTGAAACTTCCCAATCCAGGCCATTCTCTTGGCCTTGGCCTCCCAAACTGCTGTGATCACAGGCTTTCAATTTGGTCAAAATCCGTGTCTTCCTGCCTGGTCTTGAACTCTGGGCTGGAGACCATCCGCCTGCCAAGGCCTTCCTCACCCATGGTTTTCTGGGTATTGTTTAGGGTCGAGGTGGTGGCTTACTATGGTTTCCAGGTTGGTCTTAATCTCCTGAGCTCTGGTCATCTTCCCTTTTCGGCCTTCCCGAGTGCCAAGGAGAGGTGAGAGTCACCTGGCCATTCCCCACCCGAAAGTTTGAGAGTCACATCCTCCCTTTGCATGAGTTGGCCCCTGGGATGAATGAGTTGGAAAACCCTGGGGAACGAGTTGGACAAAGGTCTGGGTACCCAGCAGAGACACATTGCTGTGCCAGGGGCTCCCATAGTGCTGCTGGGCAGGTGACTTCGGCTCCCCTCTCAGTGCTCCTGGGTCATCTGAAGGGAGCAGGACTTGCAGTGGGGTGCCGGGAGGGAAGTAAAGGCCATGTGTGGGGGCTCATGTCTCTCACCCCGGCACTTTGGGTGGCCGAGGCAAAAGGATGGCCAGAGCCCCCACGTATGAGACCACACTGGGCACCTTGACGAG
>NW_007047525.1:0-779 GCF_000164805.1 Carlito syrichta
CAGTTGTTTAGCCAGCTGACTTAACTAACTGACTTAACTAGCTAGCCAGCTGACTTAACTACCTGAATTAATTAGCTAGCTACTCAGCTAGCCAGTTGACTTTACTAGCTGAAATAAGTAGCTATGTAGCTAGCTAGCCCACTTTACCTGACTTAAAAAGCTGGTTGGCTAACATAACTAGCTGACATAACTGGCTATCTACCTAGCTAGCCAGCTGACTTTACTGATTGAAATAACTATCTAGCCAACTATCTAGACATCTGACTTAACTAGATTTTTAACTGACTAGCCAACTGATGTAAAGAGATGACTGAACTAGCTAGCCACCTGGTTAGACAGCTGACTTAACTAGTTGTTTAACAAGCTAGGCAGCTGGCCATCCAGGTGACAAAACTAGCTGACTTAACTAGATATCCAGACAGCTAGGCATCTGACTTAACCAGTTCTGTACCTCTCTAGCCACCAGGATAGGGGGCTGACTTAAGTAGATGACAATAAGCTAGGCAACTGGCTAGCCAACAGACTTAAATAGGTCACAACCTAGCCAGAGAGCTTGCTATCCAGCTGAATTAACTAGCTGTCTTAACTAGTTGGCGTCCTTTCTAACCAGTTGAATTAACGAGCATGCTACATAGCTATCCAGCTGGCTATCCAGTTGAATTAACTAGGTGACTTAGCTAGCTATACAGCTGTCTAGCCATCAAACTTAACTAGCAAGTTACCTAGCTATCCAGTTGCTTTCTCAGCTTACTTAACTAGGTGAATTAACTAGCTAGCTA
>NW_007047526.1:0-1372 GCF_000164805.1 Carlito syrichta
AAAATTACTTATTATTTTGATGGTACAAGTAAAACTGAATATTTTAGATAATTAGTTAATAGATGATAGAAATAGTACACTAGAAATATAGGTTTGTTTTCTTAGTTAAAATTGCTGAATTCATAATTAAAAGTTTAAAAAATTATAGTATGATTATTAATGGACGAAAGGTCTTCAATATTGTAATTTAAAAATGCATTTAATTGAAATAAAATAGTCTCAAAGCTGTGATTATGTTTTTGACTGTACCTAGTTTATCACAAATGAAAATTCTGTTTGCTATGAACCATTGGAAATTAAGCTTTCATCACTGCTGGGAGATGTGCTTTTATTACTAGCAGCAGGGAACACAATGAAAAAACAATTTAGGTGAAAATCATTTTCACACTAACTCCTTTTTAAGCAGACAGAAAAAATATCTTTTATAAAGATAAATTAATCAACAAATTATACATGATTCTTAATTGCAACATGCCAAAGAAATAAAAAAATATTTATGATTTTTTTGTGATGGAGAATGTTTTTCTGATTTGGAAGACTAAACCATTGATTGTTTTAAAACAATAAAGCCAAACACAAAAGAGTGAGCTAGAGGAGGTATGTATTAGGCATTTATAGCTGCTAAGATATCCTTCTTCTTCCAACATATATTTAAGAAAAACTCCTCTCTCTTTGCCTAGTTTTTTGTCACTTGGGGGACAGTTTACCTCTAGAAAAATTTCTTCCCTTTCCAACTGTTTTGTTTCATGTGCTCGGGAGCCTATAAGGTGATCACTATAGGCTACATATCTTTTTTCCTTATGAAAGGATTCTGATAGATTTAGAATTATTGGCCAGAGATTAAATGGCAGCAGAAAGGGAGAAAGAAGAGAGAAATCTCTTTTGTATTATTTGTGTCTAGAGCCAGCATGACTCCAGCCCCTCTTGGGTAGCTCCACCTTCACCTTCTACCAAATGACTTAGCTCCACCTTCACCTTCTACCAAATGACACCAACCCCTGGTCTCTTCCCATGCTACTTCTCTCATTTTTTTCTTCCACCCAGAGCTTAGTAGTGGCTCCCTGCTGTTAATAATCTCTGAGTTTTTTTCTGTTCCCTTTCATGATCTATGTAACACAATTGTATGCATGAAATACTTTCTATTATATATTAACCTATTTTCTATTTCTTTTTGAGTTGGAGTTTCACTCTGTCACCCAGACTGGAGTGCAGTGGCCGGTCCCAGCCACCGCAGCCTCAACCCACTGGGCTCTGGCTATCCTTCCGCCTCAGCCTTCCGAGTAGCAGGAATTACAGGTGCGCGCTACCACTTCTGGCTGATTTTTGATTTATTGTAGAGATGAGGTCTCGCCAAGTTGCCCAGGCGGGTCTC
>NW_007047527.1:0-760 GCF_000164805.1 Carlito syrichta
AAATGTTGTTTGCACACATTGAACATTGTTATATTTCTATCCCAATTTTCAGACTTTATTTGGATGTTTAAATGTTCAAATATTCTACAATATATAAGTATATTTATGCCACCAGCACAAGAAATAAAACATTACAAATACATTTAAGCCTCCCTATCTACCTATCCCAAAACCCATTTACTCTTTCACCTTCCTACAAAAAGGAGAAGATGTGTATTTTAAATTTGGGCCTTATCATTTTCATTGATATTTTTGCACTTTTATTCTGTTTAAACCTTAAACAATAGGTAATATTGTTTTGCATGCTTTAAGATATACAAATGGAATGATATGCTATGTATGCTTCAAAAATTTGCTTTTTATCTGTCAATGTAATTTTTGTGGGACACAAGTATGTTGATATATATACTATTTTATTTATTTTTGCTTCTGTAGAATATTCTATGGCATAAATTATATAAATATTTCAAATTGTGTAGTGATTTTTTTGTTGATGTTATCCATTTGTGTATTCACCTTTTTTGGCTTTCCAAATTTTTTACTATAACAATGCTGCAGTACACACTATTTTGCTCAAGTGGTTGAGTATTCCTAACATATACACCCAAGATGGGAATGAATGAGTCATAGAATATGTACAATTTCCACTCCACTAAATATTGTCAAATCTATCTACCAATTAGTTATTCCATAAATGTATACTCTCACAAGCACTGGATGAGAGTTCTTAATTTTAATTTTCTGGTAGCACTCTAGACTT
>NW_007047528.1:0-760 GCF_000164805.1 Carlito syrichta
AGGACCGGAGGTGGCTGTGGCCGCTTGGCATGAGCAGTGCCCCACTTCGCCTGTCTGCGATTTTTGCCTCCCTTCTGTCTTGAGTCAGACTTGCCCCAGTTGCCAGGGAAAGAGAAGTCAGTGCTTGATGGTCTGTCAGCTCAGGTGGAAAGAAAATTAACATTTCTAACAGTGAGTGATTGAGATTGACTGTGTGCCAGGAACTATAATACGGTGTGTGTGTGTGTGTGTGTGTGTGTGTGTCCTGCACAAACAGAGAGAAGGAGGCACTGCTGTGGCCTCAGAGGTGCCCAGTCTGATAGTGAAGACAGCAGATATGCGGCTGGTTCCTTGTAGCCTGGGGTATAGCTGAGGCTCTCTAAATGGCAGTGTTAATAGGCATCCGTAGGAATATAAACGTGTATGTGTATACGGGTTTTAAAAGTCCTTACTTCATCAGATATTTGTTGAGTACCTGTTCCAGGTGCTAGGGATGCAACAATAAATAAAACAGCCCCAAATCCCTGCCCACAGGGAGCTTATATTCTAGCAGGGAGAGACAAGGAATAAACTAAAGAAGTGAAAGGCAGTTTGTTGGGTAGCGGTAGGGGCCACGGAGAAAAGTAAAGCAGGAAGACGAGGGCTGTGGGTGAGAGTTAAATGGTAAAGTTCATTTAAATTTAACTGTAAATTTAAGTGACTAGGGAAGGGCTCCCGAGGGGATGCATAAGCACAGCCTGTGGGAATGAGGTGGACAGTCTGGAGACAAGCATTCCAGAAG
>NW_007047529.1:0-755 GCF_000164805.1 Carlito syrichta
AGTGCTGGGATTACAGGTGTGAGCCACTGCGCCCAACTTGGGTGGATTTTACGTGAAGACCACAGTGGGCCCTTGTGCTATGCTGGTCCCATGTGGTCAGCAGCCTACCCTCCAAGGGCTAGCTGTGGGTAGTGGCAGAATAGATGTGAACCGAAGCATAAAGGAAGTGCCACACTCTTCCTCTGCCCCAGATCATGTTCACAGGTGCCTTTCTTCTCCTCTACTGCCTTTCACCCAAGCCTGAGGAGATGGCCCAACAGTGAGTCCGTATCCCTTCTCCCAGAGTGGGTCCTCTATGTCTCCTGGTCCTTTAAGTCAAATCCCATGGAGCCTTGGAGGGGACTCCAAGGGTTCAAGAAGACCCAGGGCTTGCCCTCAGGGGACTTGAGGTTAGCTGCAGACCTAGGTCCTGCCTGCACTGGTGGAGCTGTCCAAGGTCTTTCTGACAAATTAAAAAGAAAGTAGACTCTGGGGCTCAGTGAGGCTGTCCAATGAGGCCAGTCACAATAATGTGGGGTTGGGCAGGGATGATGGAGGGCTCCTAACCCCGAGAGTTGGGGTTGACAGGCAGAGATGAGGAAACAAAGTGATGACAAAGAAGGGTAGGTGAAACTGATAAGCGTGACTAGGCATAAGGTAGAGGGTGGAGCCACAGCAGGAAGTGTCAGGGCTTTGTGGTCAAGTGGTGGACCAATCCTTTGTTGATAGGAAAGACAAAGATTTCAGGTCTGCTGGGGGAAGGAAAAAGGAGACAT
>NW_007047530.1:0-748 GCF_000164805.1 Carlito syrichta
AGGCTCGGTGGCTCAGCCTGTAATCCCAGCACTTTGGGAGGCCGAGGTGAGTGGATTACCAGAGCCTGTGGGTTCAACATCAACTTGGGCAGCTTGGCGAGACCTCGTCTCTACAATAAATCAAAAATTAGCCAGGCACGATAGTGCGTGCCTGTAGTTCTGGCTACTTGGAAGGCTGAGGTGGAAGGAGTGCTAGAGCCCAGAAGGTCGACACTGGGGTGACTGTGAGCATGCCCCTGCACTCCAGCCTGGGTGATGGAGTGAGACTCTGACTCAAAAAAATAAATAAACTCCAGGCCCTTGAATTCCTGAGGAATCTTTATACATTATGAAACTGTTGCACATATAAATTGTTCACACATGGACCCAAGCCTGAAGGGAGCAAGGAAGAATGTAAGGGGTGAAGTCAATTGGTGGGTCCTGGGTTGTGGGTGACTTTGCGCTTCCCTTTTACATGTCCTTGCCGTTATGGTATTTGTGTGAGCACAAGCGAGCAGCAGGGAGGCAGCCAGGGTGCTGTGAGGTTGCAGAGCACCCACTGCTCGGTTGGCTGTGAGGCCTGGGGCTTGTGATTCCACTCTGTGCCTCCCTGTCACATGACGAACCATAATGTTTCACATAGTGGTTCTGGGAACTAAATAAGGTAGGTGCGTCCACATTTGGGGTGCAATGTATACTGGTTTCTTTTTTCTTTTTTTTTTTTGAGTTGGAGTCTCACTCTGTCAGCCAGACTGGAGTGCAGTGGCCG
>NW_007047531.1:0-1696 GCF_000164805.1 Carlito syrichta
ATACTGAGTGATCTATCACAGAAACAAAGAACTGAGTACCACATTTACTCACTCATAAGTAGATCTTGAAAAATTATCATGATACTATAAGAAGGGGATGGCAGAATTGGGAAACTGCCAGGGGAGGGGGAGAGGGCAAGATTGGCAGTAATGGGAAACTGCCAGGGGAAGGAGTGGGCGCATCTAATGAACAAGGGTGCCTGCACCATGAACTTGTATTCCTAAACCTTAATTGTTCCCCACATCATAAAATATTTTTTTTTAAAGATTAAGAACTAGACAATCATGCAGTCACTCCAATTTATATTAATCGTAGTTCTGGAAGTCCTACCCAGAAAAATTTGACAATAGAAAATATAAAATACATGCATATTAGAAAAAAAGAGGAGTGTTTCTGTTGATAATGACATGAGAGGATATTATGTGTGTGTGTGTGTGTGTGTGTGTGTACCCATCAAGGCAATTTGGAGGTCTTCTCTGGAATTCCATCAGAGCTGACCTCATTATTTGTTGAGATCTGACACATACGTTTGCAAACTGTCCACTGTGCACTTCCATTGGCAGCACTGTACAAGTGACTATATTGCAACACTCTTCTTACTCTGCTAATCTGGACCCCAATTACCTTTTTTTCCTACTCAAAAGATAAAGAAAATACTGAAAGGAAGATATTTGAAGACATTCAAGACATCAAGAGTACTACGAAAACAGCTCCAATAGCCATTCCTGGAAAAGAGTTCCAAAATTGCTTTGAAGAGTGGACTACGCACAGGCATTGGTGCATGGCTGCCCAAGGGGATTACTTCAAAAATGACTGTAGGTATGTAACTTTTTTTCAAAGATGAGTTTGCAAACTTAATTGTCAAACCAAACGTGTGTGTGTGTGTGTGTGTGTGTGTGTGTGTGTGTGTGTGTGTGTGTGTGTATGCTAATAGAAACCACCTCAAAATTGTTAGAGTAAAAAAAAAATGAATCAGTAAAATTGCAAGATACTTAATAAACATACAAAAGTCAGAAATGTTTTTATAAACAATATGAAAATGAAATTAGCAAACAATCTTATTATTAGCACTAAAATGGTGTAAAATACTTAGAAGTAAATTTAATTAACTTATACAATAAAAACCACAAAATTTTGAAAAATGAGCATGATGCAAAGAGAAAGACTTCCTATTCATGAATTTGGAAGACTTAATATTTTTAAAATGTCCATAAGAGCAAGAGCAATCTTCATATTTAATTCAATAGCTAACAAAAACCAGAAATCATTTTTTTACAGAAATAAATAAAATAATTCTACATGGAAAACAAATGAACAGGAATGTCAAGACAATCTTGGAAAAAAAAAACAAAAGTAGAGACATCACATATTCTGATTTAAACATAATTTAGAAATCTACAGGAAATAAAACAGTATGACCTGAACATACATTCATATATACCGATGAGGCAAAAATTAATTCATGCATATATGGTCAACTGATCATCAATAAGGGTGTTAAGAATACTCAGTGAGGAAAAGACAGTCTTTCTAACAAACTGTGTTAGAAAACTGATTTTCCACAGGCATAATAATAAAATTGAATCCTTTTCTTACTCTGTACATGAAACTCATCATGAAAGGATTAATTCTAAAATTCTAAGAACTGAAAATCAACAATTCTTAAAAGAAAATCTTGGGGAATATTTCTTGAAT
>NW_007047531.1:1985-4345 GCF_000164805.1 Carlito syrichta
GATTAAAATTGGATGGAAGACTTGATAGATATTTTTGCTAAGGATATAAACACCCAACAGATATAGGAAAATAATTACAGAGCTCATTGAATAGACTTTCAAGGTAATCCAATCAGAACAAAAACAGAAAAATAGAATCAAGAGAATGAGGCACAGTATTCAAAAAGTGTGGAATAATGTAAAATGTCCAAACCTGAGACTCATGCATGTTCCCAAGGAAAAAGAGAACGCATGGGTATAGAAAACAGATTTCAGGAAATAATTTAGAAAACCCTCCTTGACTTTACCAGAGATTTAAAAATTCAGGTGTAGAAAATCCAAAGGAAGTTTCCTTGCAAAGATTCATTGCAAAGAAGTCTTCTTCAAGGCCTAAAGCAGTAGTCATTAGATTATGCAAAGTCAATATGAAGAAAAGAATCTAAGAGGATTGAGACAAAAGCATCAAATAACTTAAACAGGCAAACTGATCAGACGAACAGAAGCCTTCTCAGACTGACATGTGAAAGTTTGTTTCTGCTTTCTTTTTCTTGTAACATACCAGTGCTAATTAGCTCTTAAAGTGTTTAATAATTGGAATTTTTGTTTTGGAGGTGCACAGAGGATTTAGTTGTCTGGCAACAAGATTAGTATACTTTTAACAAGTTCATGTCTCTTACAGAATGCAAGACAGCAAATTTTAACTGTATTTTAAATATCCCCCTGTTTATACATAATAATAGTCCACACTTCGTTATTTAAGTCTTATTTCATATTTCTGATAATAACAAAAATTTGTGTCTTAAAACTAAGCTATAATGAATCTATTTTTATGTTTATACCAATATGTTATCTCTTTTATATTTGTAATACGAACAGAACATTTCACCAGGTTCTGAAATATCCAGAATTCCTTTCAAAGACTTACTTGTTCTTGTTAGAGAAGCAGCATTAATTTCCTTGTTTGAGCTTTTGTGCAATGGCTATCCATCCAAATTTAATTACAGGAAGCGTTCTTAAAAAATCTTTGCTTTGTCTTAAACTTCAGAGGCTTATTTATAAATAAGTAGTTGTGGTTGATTTTTTAAAAGTTCTGCAAGTAATAGCAATGTGGAACAAATACTGAGGATTACATTCAACATATAAATATATAAACTTTTTGAGGTAGTCTGAAAAAACTGGGGTAGAGATCTGGAAGTATGATATCTCCTGCTTTATTTCTTTTGCTGAGTATTATTTTTGCTATTCATGGTCATTTATGTTTCTGTATGAATTTCTGTATTGTCATTTCCAGGTCTGAGAAGAATGATGTTGGCAATTTAATGGTATTGCGTTGAATCCATAGATTGTCTTTGGTAAGATGGGCATCTGAACAATTTTGATTATTCTATCCATGAGCATCGAATATTTTTTCATTTGTTTGTATCTTCTTGGATTTTTTTGAGCAGTGTGAGCAGTGTTTTGTACTTCTCACTGTAAATGTTTTCACCTTTGTGATTAGGAAGATGCTAAGGTATTTCTTCTTTTCTTTTTTGTTTTTTTGTGGCTGTTGTGAATGGGATTGTGTTTTGGTTCTCTGCCTGCTTGTTGTTGGTGTGTAGGAATGCAACTGACTTTTGTAAATTTATTTTGTATCCTGAGACTTTGCCACTGTTCTTTATAAGTGCAAGCAGGTTTTTGACAGATTCTCTTGGATTTTTGAGATATAAGATCACATCATCAGCAAAGAAGAACAACTTAATTTCCTCTTTTTCTATTTGGAAACCCCTGATTTTCTTCTCTTGCCTAACTGCTCTAACTAGGACTTCTGACACAATGTGTAATAAGAGGGGTGTGAGTGAGCAGCCTTGTCTTATTCCGATTTCAGGGGAAATGTTTCCAGTTTCTGTCCATTTAGCAATATGCTAGCTGTGGGTTTATCATAGATAGCCCTTACTATTTTGAGGTATGTTTCTTCCATACCCAGGTATATGAGGCTTTTTATCATGAAGGGATGCTGGATTTTGTCAAAAACTTTTTCTGCATCTAATGATATAATCATTTGGTTCTTGTTTTTACATCTCTTGATGTATTTAATTACATTTATGGTCTTGCGGATGTTGAACCAGTCCTGCATTCTTGCGGATGTTGAACCAGCCCTGCATTTTGTGATCTGAGAAGGTGCATGGTCATGGAGGATGATTTTTGAGATGTGCTTTTTGATCCGATTTGCTAGAATCTTATTAAGGATTTTTGCATCTATGTTCATAAGGGATATGGACCTGTAGTTCCCTTTTTTTTGTTGCTGAATATTTACCCTGTTTGGATATTAGTGTGATGTTAGCTTCATACAATATTTGGGGAGAATACCATCTTTCTCAATTGCCTGGAATAATTTCAACAGG
>NW_007047532.1:0-740 GCF_000164805.1 Carlito syrichta
CCTCCTTTTTATAGAAGTTCTTATTACTGGTTCTCCACTGTGACAGATGCCCCAGTGAATGGGCCTCCTCTATAATGTGTGCCTCAGTGACTGCATTTCTTTCGTAATGTATGCCCCAGTGTCTGTCTTCTGTTATTGATGTCACAGTGACAAGCCCTCTTCTCTGTGATGCTACAGTGACTAGCCTCACTTTGTGATGGGTGCCATTGTGACTGGCCCACCTCTGTAATGTGGCCACCACTGACCGATACTCCTTTATTATGAGTGCCCCAGGGACTGGCCCTCATATTATAATGTGTACATCAGTGAGTGACCTCCTCTGCTATGTGTACTCCCCAAATTGGTCTTCCACTATTATGGGTGCCCCAGTGACTAGGCTTCCTCTGTCACAAGTGTGACCTTCTGATTGAAGTGTTCCCCAGTGACAACCTTTCCTCTGTGAAGTGTTCAACAGTGACAGACTCTTCTTTGTGATCAGTGAACTAGTGGTAGGCCATACTTCTAATGGGTGCACAGTTGACTGGGCCTTCTCTGTGATAGGCGCCTTCAGTGACCAGGTCTTCTCTGTGATGGATGCCCTGGTGACTCTACCTTCTAATGGTGCCCTGTGACTGGTTCTCTTCTGTGATGGGTATTTCTATGACTGGACCTCCCCTGTCATAAGTGCCTCAATGACTTTGCCTCCTAAGCAAAGAGTGCCTGTGTGATCAGTGCTCATTCATAGTGGATGCCCTAGTGGC
>NW_007047532.1:1768-16427 GCF_000164805.1 Carlito syrichta
AATGGTTAACCAGTGACCATTAATAAGCCTTCCTCTAAAATGTATGCCCAAGTGACTAGTTCTCCTCCTTGATGTGTGCCTAACTAACTGGGCCTTCTTAATGAGTTGTCCTCATGAATCTCCTTCATTGTGGAGGGTGTCCTACTGATTGGGACTATTCCATAATAGGTGCTCCAATGGTTGTTTCTCCTTAGTGACTGTGGCCCACTTAACTGGTTTTCCTCCAAATTGGGTGCCACAATGAATAGACCTCCTCTGTGTTGGGTACTCTAGTGAGTAACTTTCCTCTGTGATATTTGTTCCAGATACTGGCTCTTCTCTGTGATAGATGCCCCAAGACTGGTCCTCTAGTATAATGGTTGCCCCAGTGCCTAGTTCTCCAGTGGGAAGTTAGCCCAATGACTGACCTTACTCCATAATGCATGCTTCAGTAATTGACCCTCCTCTGTTATTGGTGCCACAGTGAATAGCCCTTTACTATATTGGGTGTCCCAATGACTAGCCCTCCTATGTGATGGGTGCCCCAGTGCCTGGCTCTCCTCTATGATGTGAGTCCTTGTTACTGGACCACTTCTGTACAAAATACACCAGTGACTGACCCATCTGTGTGTGAGCCCACTTTATAGCTTACCTCTGTGACCACTGCCCCAGTGACTGGGTCCTCTACAAAATGTATACCCCAGTGAAAATTCCTCTTCTATTATGGATGCTCATCAGATTCTGCCCCCTCAGTGATTGGTGCCACAGAGACTGATCATCCTCTATAATGGGTTCCCTGGTGATTTTACTCCTTCTGTTATGAGTATCCCAGTTACAATCCCTCCTCCATAATGGGTAAGCCAGTGACTAGTTCTCCATTACTATGGATATTCCAATGATTAGCCTCCTCTGTGATGGGTGTCCCTGAAACTGGGTTTCCTTCATAATTGACGTCTCAGTGATTATCTTTCTTCCTTTAAGTGTGTCCCATTTATTGGTGCTCATCAATTATTTTTGCCCTAGTGACAAGCCATCTGTGATGGGCGTCACACTTACTAGAAATCCTCAATAGTGGGTGCCCCAGTGACTTTCCATTATGTTGGATGTCCCGATGTTTGTCTCTCCTGTGTGATGGGAGTTTAGTGAATGACCCCCCACACTATAATATCTATCCCAGTAACTGGCCAAACTCCATGATTGATGCATCAGTGATTAGTCTTCCTCTGTGATTCATGCCTTTTTGCCTGGCTTTCCCTCTGATAGGTGCCACAGTGATTGATCCAGCTCTCCGATGAGTTCCACTATTGGCATCTATGATGGTTGTCCCAGTGACCAGATTTCCTCTGTAATTGGTGTCACAATGAGTAGCACACCTGGTGATGAGTGACCAGTGACTAGCCTGGTTCTACTCCAAAAGTGGTACTGCAGTGACTCTTCCTATGCTGTGAGAGGTGTCTGAGTGAATGCCCTTCTTCAATGATTGGGGCTACAGTTATTGTGCCTCATCCACATTGGTGCCTCAGTGATTAACCTTCATTTTTTGTGTTCAGTGACTGCGCCTCTTCTGTGATTGGTGCTCAATGACAGATTCTCCTCCATATGGTTGCTCCAGTAACTAGTCATTCTCTGTGATTAGTGTCCTACTTACCGAGTCTCTCCCATAATGGGTACCCCATTGACTGTTACTACTTCATAATGAGTGTCCAGTGACTGGACCTCTCCTGTGATTGGGGTCTCAGTGATTATCCTTCATATATGCATGATGCACCAGTGACTATGCCTTATCTGTGATATGTGTCACAGTGATTGGTCCTTGTCTATAATGAATGTGCCAATGACTGACTTCCTCTGTGAATACACTGAGTATTATTTTCTGTGATGACCATTGCAGTGACTAGCCCTACTCATTAATAGGAGTCCTAGTAAGTATGAATCCTCCAAAATGGATAAGACTTTCTCCTCTCTGATGGCCGCCCAGTTTCTGGGCCCTCTCCATTATGGGTTCTCCATTGACATGCCCTCCTACCTGATGGGTGTCCAAGAAACTGCCTCTCCTCTGTAACAAATTCCCCAGTGATGGGAACTCCTCCATAATGGATATTCTGGTGAATGGTCCTCCTCTATGAAAAATGCCCCCAGTGAATGGTCCTCTTCTGTAATGGGCTCCACGTTGGTTTTCTTACTCCATAATGACTGCCACGGTTACTGGCTCTCCTCTGTCATTGGGGCCTATGACTGAACCCCTCTTAATGGATGCCCCTTAATGGCTCTTTTCTGTGATTGGTACCACAATGACAGGTCTTCCGCTTTGATGGGTACCCCAGTGTCTGGTTCTCCTTCAAAATAGGTGCTGCATTGACTGAAACTCCTCGGTTCCAGTGATTGGCAGTTATACATGATAGGTGCTTCAGCAACTAGCCTTTCTCTATGTTGGGTGTCTCAGTGACTGTGTCCTCCATTTTGGATGCTGCATTGACTGGGTCTTCTATGTTATTGGTGACCTTATAAATGACCACCTTCTTTGATGGTTGCCTCAGTGACTCTTCTCTGATAGTAATCCTATTAATTGGGTCTCCTAATAATGGGTGATCCAAGGACTAGTCTTCCTATGTAATGGGTGCTCCAGTTTTGGGACCTCCTCCATATAGTCGATCAAATGACCATGACTTTTCATGACTGGTGCCCTGATGACATATATCCCTCCAAATTGGGGGACACAGTGAATAGCCCTCCTCTATTGTGGGTACTCCAGTGACTGGCTCTTCTCTGTGATGTGTGCCCAAGGAACTGGAGCTCCTTTATTATGGGTGCTTCAGTGACTGGCTATCCTCTGTAATGACTGTCCCATTAACTGGTATTACTCTCTGCTATGTGCCTTAGTGAGTAAAATTCTTCTGTTATGCATGCTTCTGTGCCTAACACCCTTCTATTTATGTGCCCCAGTAACTCCCTCTCCTCTTTGATGGTTGTCCCTATGACTGACTCTAGTGTGTGATGACCGTCAAAGTGACCAGCTTTTTTCTGTGATGGGTGCCTCCTGACTACACCTTCTCTAGTGTAGGTGCCCCAGTGACTGGCCTTGCTCTGTGAGGTGTGCCCAGGTCACAGAATTTTCTTTGTGAAATATGTCCCAGGGACTGATCCTCCTCTGTAATCAGTGCCACATCCACTAGCTTTCCTCTATGCTTGCTTTCTTACTAACTGGGTCTCCTATATAATGGGTGTCACAGTGACTAGCCCTCCTACATTTGGTGTGACCGATGACTGTGCTTATTTCGTGATTTCTGCCCCATCGAGTGATGCTGCTCCATAATATGTGCTCCATTGACTGTACCTCCCACTGGACTGATTTCACTGTGACTGGCTCTCATCTGTTTTATATATGTTCGAGGGACTGAGTCTCCTCTATAATAGGTGCCCCAAGGATTAGCCGTTCTCTGTGAGGGGTGCCACTGTAACTGGCTCTCTTCAGTTATGGTTGAAACAATGTCTGACACACGTTTATTTTTGTGGGTAGAGTGATTGCCCCTACTCTGTGTGGTATGACCAATGACTGGTCACTTATGGAATACTCACTTATGGATGCCCCAGTAACTTACCCTCTTCTGTGATTGCTGTCCCATGACTGACCTTCATCTGTGATGGATGCCTCTGTGACTTTCCTGCCTTTGTGTTTGTTGCCTCATTGACTGACCCTCCTCTGTGATCAGTGCTCCAGTGACTGTCTCACCTCTGTATTTTTGTGCCTGAATGACTTTCCTTCTCTATGATGGGTGCCCCAGAAACTAATGTTCCACAATAATCGGTTCCTTACTCACTAAGTTTACTCTGGGGTCGGTATCCCAGTGACTAGATCTCCTCTGTGATGAGTACTCCAGTGACTGGTATTCTTTGTAATCATTTATCCAGTGATTGGACCTCCTTCTCATAGGTACCTCAGTGACTCACCCTACTCTGGGATGAGTGCCTTAATAGCTGTCTCTCCTCTGTTATAGTTGCTTCACAGACTGGCTATCAAGTTTGATGTGCACACAGATAACTAGAATTCATCTTTGATGGGTGCCCCAGTGACTGAGAATCCTCCTATTGGGTTTCACAATGACTGACTCTCCTCTGTGATAAGTGCCTCTGTATTTGGCCCTCTATGATCGGTCCCTAAGTGACTGTTCCCCTTCAGTGATGGGTTCTCGAGTGACACACCCAGTTCTGTGCTTAATGCCCTAGACACTGTAACTCTACTGGGATGAATGCCCAGTATATGGTAAGTCTATGTTATAGATACACCAATACAGGCTCTTTTTTTCAGTGCCCCAGTGAAGGAGCCTGCTTTAAATGGATGCCCCATTGACTGTCCCTCTTCCAATATGAGTGTCCTAGTTACAGGGTCTCCTATGTGATTGGTGCCCTAGTGACTAGCCCTCCTTTGTGAAGGTTTTCCCAACCACTAGCCTACTTCCATAATAGGTGCACCAGTAACTTGCCCTTCTCTCTACTGGGTACCACATCTACTAGTCCTTCTCTGTGTTGGGTATGCCTGTGACTAGCTCTCCTCTGTGAGGTGTGCCTCTGTGACTGTTCCACCTCTGTGTATTGTGCTCCAGTTACTGGCACTCTTTTGTGACCAGTGCTCTAGTGACAGTCTGGAGGCACACATGACTAACCCTCCTCTGTATGAGTGTCCCTGTGGTTGGTCCTATCTGTGATGAATATCCCAGTGACTGTCCCTCCTCTATGATGGGTGCTCAGTGACTACAAATCATCTGTAATGAGTGCTACAGTAATTCGCCTTCCTCTGTAATAAGTGTCCCAGTGACATGCCATCTTCTGTGAAAAATGTCACAGTGACTGATCCTCCTCTGTGGTCAGTGCCCTAGTAACAAGTTTTCCTCTGCAATCACTGCCCCTTTGACTGAGTTTCCTACATGATGAAAGCCTCATTGACTAGCCCTCCTCCATTATAGGTGTCAGAGTGACTGTGCCTCGTAATCTATTTGTACCCAACTGATGTGATAGGCACTCCTCCCTAATGAGCACCCTAGTAACTTGTCTTTGTCTGTGTTGGGTGTCCCAGTAACTGACTTCCTCTATAATGGGTTCCCCATTGTCAAGTTCTCCTTTGTGATTTGTATCACAGTAATTGAACTTTCTCAGTGATGGGTATGCAGTGACTTCCTTCATCACTGATGGTTGTCCCAGTGACCAGCCCTCCTCCATAATGGGTGCCACAGTGACAAGTCTGCCTCTGTGTGCATTTCTCAGTGACTAGCCTTCCTCTGAGTTGTGTGCCCCCGTGTCTGTCTCTCCTCTGATGTTTCCCCAGGAAATGTTCCATATCTGTTATGGGTGCCCCTGTGTTGGCCCCTCAAATGTGATGGGTGACCCAGTAACTGGCCCTTTTCTCTGATGGGATGTCAGGTTTCTGGTTAGCTTCTGTGATAGCTGTTTTAGTGACTGGTCCTCCTGTGTAATGGTTGACTATATGACTGTTTCTCCTCTGATGTGTGTCAAGTGGCTGGGCCTCTACTATGATCAGGAACTCATTGAATGTCTTTTCTCTGTGATAGGTGTCTTGATGAATTTCCTTTTTCTGTGTTTGGTGTCTCATTGAATGGCTTTCCTTTGAGATCAGTACTCCAGTGACTGGATCTCCTCTGAAACTAGTGCCTTAATGACTGACCCTCCTCTGTGATGGGTACCACAGTGACAGGCCTCCTCTGTGATGGATGCCCCAGTGTCTGATCTTTCACTGTTATAAGTGTCCCAGTGACTGGTGTCCTGTGTGATGAAACCTCCTGAGAATTACTCTCCATTATGATATGTGCCCACGTTACTGGCTCTCCTCTGAAATTGCTGTCCCAGTGACTGACTCTCTTCTGTAATAGATAACCATATCTTAGTCTTTTTTTGTGTGCCCCAGTGATTGGCACTCCTCCATAATGTGTGTCACAGCGACTGGTCCTTCTCATGAATGATAGTCATGGTGATTGGGCATTCTCCATAATGGGTGCACCATTTGGTAGCCCACCTTTGTGATGGGTGGCCAAGTGACAGCGCCTCCTCCATAATGGGTAAAATATTGGTGCCCCAATCTCTGTGACAAATGCCCTAGTGACTTTCTTTGCTCTGTGATTGGTGCCTCAGAGGACAATGGGACCTTGTCTATATTGATGACCCAATGTCTGGTTCTATTCCATGATGGGTGTCTCAGAAATTGTGCCTCATTTATAATTGGATCCCTAAGTTCTGCCCTCCACCATAATTGCTCTTCCAGTGACTAGCCCTCTTCTGTGATGGGTGTCTCATATACTGAGCATCCCCAGTGATGGGTATCCCCGAAGTCTGGTTCTCCTTCATGACTCATCAGTGACTGGGCCTACTTCATAATGTGTGCCCCAGTGACTGGGTCTTCCCTGTAATTTGTTTCCCAGTGACTGATCTGTATATATTCAGGGGGCCCAATGACTAGTCATTCTCTCTGATTGTTGCCCCAGCATCTGGGTCTCCCCAATAATGAGTGCCACAGTGACTATACCACCTCTGTGATTGATTCCTCAATTACTGGACATCTTTTGATATGGTTTTGACTGTGTCTAGCCCTCTTTTATGATGAGTGTCCAAGTAATTGGGCCTCCTCCAAAATGAGTGCATTTGTGACTAGCCCACCTCTGATTGGTGCCCAGTGACTGGTCCTCCTCCAAATTGGATGCCCCAGTGACTAGACCTCCCTTGTGATTGGGTTCCAGTGATTGGTTTCTTCTCTGATTGGTGTCCCAGTGACAATCTGTTCTCTGTGATTCAAACCCCATTGACTGAGCACTTCCTTTTGGGTGGCCAAGTGATTTGTCCTTCCCTAGCATGGGAACCTCAATGTCTGACCCTCATCTGTGATGTGTGCATTAGGGACTGTCTCTCTTTTGGATGGATGCCTCAGTGATGGTTCTCCTCTGATAGGTGCCACAATGATTGGCTCTCCTTTGTGATGTTTGTCCCATTTTCTAATTCTTATCTTTGATGGGTACCCCAGTGGGAAATCTTTGATGGGTTGACCAGTGACTGCTCCCTCTCTATAATGAGCCCCAATGACTGGAACTCTTCTGTGATGTGTGCCTCAGTGACTGTCCCTCCTTTATGTTGATTGCCCCAGTGAAAAGCCCTCCTCTATAACCATTTCTCCAGTGACTAGCCATCATTTATTACTGATGCCGTAGTTACAATCCCTTTTCTGTGATGGTTGCTAAAGTGTCCAGTCAGTGTGAGAGAGACCATGCAGGAAAAAATGCTCATGATGGTGTTCACAGGACTGAACCACCAGTCCAACTACTCCAACATTGCTATCCTCAATATCATCCAGGAAGTGGTAGACCCCAACCTACAAGAACCTGCAGAGGATATGGTATAAAATTTTGGATAGCTTCATACCCTGAGGTCTGGTCAGCATTCACGTTGTGCTCTCAAGTAAATCTTCCTATCTGCCCTTATCACACTAGGTTAGCAGACTTATGAAGACCAACTACACTAGCATCTCCTCACAGTCAGGTACTCATTTTATACAATATGCCCACAACTGTGTAAATACCTTCATAAAATGTAAAACAGTCAAACACCCATCTCATTCAGCATGGCCCAATTGCACAATGTAAAACAGTTACCGAAAACTTAGCTCATACAAAAATGCACCCTGTAAGACATTATTTCATTCCATGTGTTACAATGAGGGACAGATTTCATATAGCATGGACCTAGTTATGAAAAGACCCACATAAAACAAAATATTTCAGCACACATTTCACTCCATGTTCTATGTTAGAGACACATTTCATAGGATGTACAACTGTGACAGATATAGTTCCTTCAAGAATAAATCCATGAAGTTATAATCTCATCCAACGTGCAACAGTGGGGGTCCCTACTAGTACAGAATGCAACCAATTGCAAATACACCCACACACCACGAAACAGTTATAACATCACACAAAACATGTCTTTTGTTATAGACAATTGTCATACAAGACGCAATAGTGACAGACTTATCTTATCCAAAAATGCATCCAGTATAAGACTATCTCATTCAACATGCAACTGTCAGGAACACAGCTAATTCAGCACATACACAGTTACAAAAATATTCAAATACAATGTACGACACTTAACTACATATTTCACACAACATGCCTCATATTAGAAAAACATTTCCAACAACGTGTAGTTGTAATATACTTCATCCAAAAATGCATTCAGTATGAAATAATTTCATTCATCATGCACCAGCCAAGGACACAGCTCATTCAGCATGCACCCCCTGGCATAAACATAAACAATGTAATACACTGAAATGCACATTTCACACACCATGCCCAAGTTAGAGCCACATTTTACACAATTTACAACAGTGGCAGTTATAGATATTCCAAAATTGCCTCCAGTATGAAGTAATCTCATTCCTTGTGCACCAATATGCACATAGTTGCAAGTACTTCCACATAAAACTAAAGATAAACACACATTTTACACATGATGCCTTGAGTTAGCAACACACTGTTTCACGATGTGAGACAAAGACACACTTCCTCCAAAAATGCACCCAACGTCTTTCATCATTCAACAGTGAGAGATACAGCTGATATATCATGCACCCAGGTGGGAGAACAGCTGCATACATTGTAAAATGGTGAAACACACATATCACTCAATGAGCAATTGGTTAGAAATCAATTTTATGCAATATGCAATAGTGACAGACTTAGCTCACCCCAAAATTATACCAGCATAAAATTATTTTTATTAAGCCGGGCTTGGTGGCTCAACCTGTAATCCTGTGCTTTTGAGGGGCTAAGATGAGTGGATTGCCTGAGCCCATGGGTTTGAGACCCCCCTGGGAAGGCGAGACCTCATCTCTACAATAAATCAAAAAATCAGCTGGGCGTGGTGGTGCATGCCTATAATTCTGACTACTTGGATGGCTGAGGCGGAAGGATTGCCAGAGCAGAGCAGGTTGATGCTGTGGTGGCCGGGAATGGCCACTGCACTCCAGTCTGGGCAACAGAGTGAGACTCCAACTCAAAAAAAAAATTATCTTATTCAAGTTGGACTCAGTGGCTCAGCCAGTAATCCCACGCTGTGGGAGGCTGAGGTGAGTAGATTGCCTGAGCCTGCGGGTTTGAGACCCGTCTGGGCAACTTAGTGAGACCTCATCCCTACAATAAATCAAAAAATTAGCCGGGTGTGGTAGTACGCCTGTAGTTCCAGCTACTTGGATGGCTGAGGTGGAAGGATCGCTGGAACCCAGCAGGTCAAGGCTGAGGTGACTGGGAGTAGCCACTGCACTCCAGTCTGGGTGACAGAGTGAGACTCCAACTCAAAAAAATAATTATCTTATTCAAAGTGCAACGAGACATACATCTCATACACCATGAACTCATTTGTGAAAACATACCAAAATAACTTAAAACAGTTAAAAACACACTTCAAACAATATACCCTAACTTAGAGTCATATTATATACAATGTGCAACAATGACAGACATATTTCATAAAAAATTCAATGTGTATACTTTAATATAGTGGTCTTGCTTAATTTAATTCCAGAAGTAAAATAACCTTGAGTCTTAAACTGCAGTTAGAGTAAAGAATATGCACTTTTTATTCTTCATGGAGTTTGAGACAATTTTCATTCCTTCCAATATTTCCCTATTAACCTTAATTCTGCCTCCTGAGGTAAATGAGACAGAGCTTTCAATTGAACCCATAAACAGATAGTATGCATGTGTTTCTTCTGAAGCCTATAGTGATCTCTATTGCCCAGTGATGCACTTTTCTGGCAAGGGAACTCCAGAACTGATATTCTACACTGATGGACTCCCAAAATTTGTTCCTTGAACTGACACAGATTGTCACACCACATTCGGTTATTTCTTTTGCCAAGAATTTTCCAACACGCAGGACTGTGTTTTCTTTTTAATGCCACTGGGAACATCTAAGGTTTTGTCTCAGATTCCTTCAAATCAACATGACAATATTGCTTCCTTTGTAAAAATGTTTTACTTACTTCCAAATAAATAAATAAATAAATAAATAAATAAATAAATAAATAATGTGATGTTAGACTCAGTAGACTATAGTGCAAATTATTTGAATGGGTAGATCCTTCTGCCTCCTGTCAGCAGAAAATGTGAATAAAATCTGGAAAGTTTATATTATATTGTTTTCTAGCTATACTTAAAAATATCCTGATAAATGTTTTGCCAAACACTTACTAAGTGTGAAGCTACACCAATAGTATAAACACCTTTAGCAGGTTAATATCAATGTATGTTTGTAGGCAACTTTGCCACACTCTGATGAATGCACTGATTATCACAAAACAAATTGTCTCTGGGACAGGAAGATAAAATCTTCTTTGGATATTGCTTATTTCTAAAAGTTCTTCCTGTTGTGATACCATGGAAAATAATCATAACACTCTAGCTCCTGGGATACAAACCACATTTCCATATGGGACTGTGTTTTCTTTTCTAAATCTTACGGGATAAGGATTTTCTCTTTTTAGTACTACAATATTTGACCTAGCAACATTGCTTAAGTTTCAAATATTTTAATTCCTGACACATGCCATGTGTAGTCTTAAATACTGTGTGCTTGCCTACATAAATTCCAGAAGTAAGGTAACCTAGAGTTTTAGGTTGCAGTTAAAGGTCGTGAGTTTATAACTCTTCATGCATCTGTGAGCCCATCTCAGTGTCTTCTGACTTTTTCACAATTTCCTAGATTCAGTCTCCTGAGGTAATTAATAATGAGCCTCCAGTTAAGGCATAAGTTGGTAGCACACAGGTGTTTCCTCTTGTGCCTAATGATTTCTAATGCCTAATGAAGTACTCTTCAGGCAAGAGAACTCCATAGCAGATGTTTGACTTTTATGACTCTCACCACACTTTGTTCCCTAAGTGACACAAATGATCACATCTCATTCTGTTATTTATTGCTACAAGATTCTTCCAACATGTATTTCTGTGTTTTATTTTTAAAGCCACTGGAATCATCTAAGGTTTCCTTTCAATGTTCTTTGAAGAAAATTTGACAATCTCTTCATTGTGAAAATGATTTACTGACTTTTAATTATATGGGTAGCTAAATATATAAATAAAATTTGAGTTATGAAAGATGGTGGCCAAGCTAGCCAGACTATTCAAGTTCCAGTGTGAGTGGGCATATGAACTATTTTGTGCATGTGTTAGTGAGAGTAAGAGTTTGAGAGTCTCACTGAGTGAGGGGTCAGGAGCAAGCATCCATGGCTCAGCGTAGACCCTGATGATTCCCTAGATACAGAAGCCAAGAGCCATTTAAAAAAAATCAACACAACACTTATTGGAAAGAAGATGCTGGGAGAGACTGACTAAGTGGGGACTTGTGAACAAGTAGTTATGGTCCTTCTGGTGAAGCAGTTGATGCTGCAAATGCTCTGCTTGGTTGCTAGAACGTCCTTGGTCACAGAGGCCTAGCACACTTTTTAAAACTGACAAATGTTTTCCTGAAAAATAGTAGCAGGGAAAGACTAACACCTTCAGACTCTGCCTCACCACTGCAGGAGAGAGAATGGCACCAGGCTTTGCCTCACCACTTCATCACTTGACTGGATACTGGCAGCAAGGGCTGCAGAGCAGGCCTAGAGGCAAAGTACCACTGGAGAAGACAAAATAGGCACTGCCACCTTCTGGAAAATGGAGCAGAAATCTGCTCTAACTTGCTCATCATGGAGCAACAGTTCCAAACTCTGTGACCACTGAATCAAATACTCAGGGGTTGATTGTGACGATGAAGTAATATCCTAAAAGCACACACTTCAGAAGGTAAGGACAAGTGCTGAGTCTCAGATGCCCCATCCCTACCGTTATTCAGATGTGGGGCAACGTATATGGCCAGAACAGATGAGGAAGACCTCCAGAAAGATCAGTGGTGAGTCCTGGGCTGACCCAACACTCCTTCTCCCCAGCAATTCTCTGAACGTCATTGCTGGGGCATGAATGACAGGGACAAACGCTGGCAGATCCTGGAAGTCAGTCCCAATAGAACTCCATCTCATGATAGGCCTGACTGAGGCATCCCCCAATAATGCATACCTAGGGATGAGACAATCATGCACCTACACAGGAGGGGGGGGGTCCCCTGACCATGCATGAGATGAGAAGAGGACTCCAGTTGCACCCACCCCACTACCCCTCCTCCTTCGCTGGTGTAGACAATAGGGAGAAAGTGAAAGTGGTGGAAGCTCTGCAAGAGATAGCAGAGAAGAAGACAAGAGGAAAAATTACAGAATTTGCCCCAAGAGGGAAGATATTTTTTCTTTTTTGAATTTTTAAAAATTATTTGCCTGTTTGTTAGTTTTTTTACTGTTTTAATATTTTCTTTTTTACATAAATGTGTAGGTGAGAGTTTGATCTGTATCTCATCTATTTTCTTTTATTTTTCTCTTTTGTTTTTGTATTCTGTTTATGTGTGTATGTATATAATTAATTGTTCATCTTTCAGTTTATTTTGATTTTTATTGGTTTGTTGTGCTATTTTGTTCTTCTCTTTTTTATAGTTTAAAATGTGTGTAAATATATGAGTGAGTGTTCAATCTGAATTCCATGTTTTTTCTTTTTTTCTGGTCTTTCTCTTTTTCTTCTTCATTCACTTTGTCCAAGAGTGTGTGTGTATTTAATTTTTCTGTGTTTTTTTTGTATTTGTTTTCTTTTACCTTGTTATTCCAGTTGTTTTGGCATATGTGTATGTGTGTGTTTAATTGTTTTTTGTTCTTTGTTTTTTTATTTTTTAACTTTTGTCCATATTATTTCATTCTATTTTTCTCTGTTCTCCTCATTGCTGCTACTGTATTTTGTACTTAGAGTGTCCACACATGTACCCATTGCAACATCATATGTAGTGGTGGTGGAGAATGGGTCTCAGGGAACACATACCAAAATCAGTGGAAATTGTGATTTGCAAGCAGTTTCTGAATCCTAGGTCCCCCTTCTCTACTTATTCAACATTCAAAATGACAAGAACAAGAACATCTTACCACTCACCCTTCTGTTTCAAAATATAACAAATTCAGAGCAAGGGTCCTGGGAGAATAGAGGATGAACAAACATCAAAAGTGAAATCCTTTACCATTGTCACTGAATAATGGAACTAAAGAGAAAAGAAATCTGTAACAAATGAGAAAAGTCAACAGAATAACACAGGAAATTTCAAATGTAACAAGAGAAAACCCAAACAATGGAAGCCACCAATGATTGACACCAGAATATGACATAAATTAAGAAATGGATGGAAAGAGTAAATAAAACACATGAAAAATTAACTGCAACACTGAAAGATTTTATAACAGATATTTTGACTATAAAAGCTGTCATCCTGGTAATAAATAACAAGATGAAATGCATGGAAAGCAGAAGTAATCTATCAGAAAAAGAATCTCAGAACTTGAAGACCAGAATATGAAATTACCTGATCTGTGAAAAAACATAGAAAGAAAACTCAGAAAAAAGAACAAAAACAGATGTGCAATTATATCAAGAGACCAAATCTACACTTGAGTGGTATCTCAGAAGAATAAGGGGAAATGGAGAACACCTTGGACCAAATATTCCAGGAGGCTATCCATGTAAACTTTCCCCATCTCAACAGAGATGTAAGCAGTCAAACAAAATAAATACAGGGAAACCCCATAAGACATCAAATGAGAAGACCTACTCCCTAGACACATAGTTAATTCGATTACACAAAGTAGGCACAGAATAAAAAACGATAAAGTCAGCAAGAGAGAAATGCCAAACTACGTTCTGGGAAAAACCAATCAGAATTGCAGTTAACTTATTGGTAGAAGCACTACAAGCATGAAGGGACTGGAATTCAATATTCAAAATCCTCAAATATATAAAAAATTTCAATCAAGAATTTTCTACCCAGCCAAACTCAGATTCATCAGTGATGGAGAATTAAAATCCTTCAGTGACATCCAATTCCTAAGAGATTATGCAGCTTCCAGACAGTTCTACAGGAGGCACGTTAAAAGGAAATAAGCATTGAAGAAAGAAAAAATATGACCACACATTCCCAAGAAAAAAGGAGAACACAAAATCAACAGAGAATACATTGCAACAACAAACTTGAAAACACACATACATAAACCCCAAATCTAAAAGAAAGTTAGGAAACAAAGAAAAAAATTTATAAGAATCTAACAGCAGGAATAAGCAATCACATTTCAATAATCAGCCTGAATGTGAATAGACTACATGCAGCACTAAAAAGTAGCAGAATGGCAAACTGTATAAAAAACCAAGACACAATTATTGTTGCATCCAAGAAACTCATCTCATCATCTGGGATGCACACAGACTCAAAGTTAAATTGATGGAAAATGAACTTCCAGGAAAATAGATCACTAAATAAGAAAAGAGTCACAAGCATATTAGACAAAGAAAACTTTAACCTAAAAAAAATTTAAAAAGGTAAAAGAAACTACATAAGGATAACAGGTTCAGTTCATCCAAAGGAAATATACATCCTAAGTATTTATGCATCCAACACAGGAGCACCAACATTAAAAAAATTTTTAATTATAAAGACGTGGCGTACAATACAGTGTTAGGTATACAAACATTGATTATGCAGTTACCCCTGTTGATGAGGTATACTC
>NW_007047532.1:16974-18762 GCF_000164805.1 Carlito syrichta
AATAAAAAAAATGAGCCGGGTGTAGTAGCGCACACCTGTAGTTCCAGTAACTTGGAAAGGATGAAGCAGAAGGATCCCCGGAGCCCAGTAGGTCGAAGCTGCGGTGGCAGGGAGCAGCCACTGCACTCCAGTCTGGGCGACAGAGTGAGACTCCAACTCAAACAAACAAAAACAAACAAAAAAACTATATGAATGTGTTTATATATCTGAAACATGTCCACAGCAAAAATATAAATACCAGGTTTGTTTATTTTATTTTGTTCTTGCTGTGCATTAAGAAAATTCTGATATCGATCAGACTAGAGTCACTTCTGTGATCTCCGATTCCAGCCTCTCCCTTTTGTTTTTTGTTGCAGCATAGGGGTGGGGCTTTGTCTCCTGTTTCACACTGTTGCCTTAGGAGCTGAGGTAAAGTTTGTTGCTAGGTGGGCGGGGCAATGGAAGTCTCTGCCTGGAGAATGGCAAGGCAGTTTAAGCAGATCTGTTTTTCTCCGCTTGTCTGGGTCCTCTGGTTTGGGGTCTCACGCTGAGTGCCTCAGCCAGGGTGGACCCGGAGTTCCAGAGCTCCAAAGTTCCAAAGGGCAGGCTCTAAATGGCAAGAGTGTCGCTGGGACTTTACAGAGGACTTCAGCCAGTAATGGAACTGGTGTCTCTGAGGGGCGGGCGCTCAGAGCCTCCCTGTGCCACTGGCGGTGCCGGGTGCCGGGCCAGGGGAGAGAGCTGGAGGGAGCAGGGACCCAAAACTTCCCCGCAGGCTGCAATACCTGGCCTTAGGAAATGAGGTAGAGTTTGTTGATAGGTGGGCAGGGCAATGGAAGTCTCTGCCTGGAGAATGGCAAGGCAGTTTAAGCAGGTCTGTTTTTCTCCACTTGTCTGGGTCCTCTGATTTGGGGTCTCACGCTGAGTGCCTCAGCCAGGGTGGACCCAGAGTTCCAGAGCTCCAAAGTTCCAAAGGGCAGGCTCTAAACAGTGAGAGTGGCGCTGGGACCCTACAGAGGACTTCAGCCAGAAATGGAACCAGCATCTCTGAGGGGCAGGTGCCCAGAGCCTCCCTGTGTGACCGGCGGCTTGATGCCGGGTGCCCGGGCTGGGGACAGTGCAGCCGGGGAGGGATCTGGAGGGGGCTGGGACCGGAGACTTCCACACACGAGTAGAACGGCAGCAGTGGGGGGAGGGGCGCAATATTTGGCCTTGCGTGGGAGTGAAGTTCCTGGGCCTGACCCCAGCGCGGTTGGTGGTGGGCTGGGGGATGGGGGTAGCGAAGTGATAGCCTTTTTGGGAACTCACGTTCAGAGAATCTCACCAGTTCACCTATGCCGTTGCCATCTTGCCCCATCCACTCTGTCCTTTGTTTCTGTGATAGATCACTGAGTATGATTGACTCTAAATCAATTCAAGTTGCTGCAAAGTCCATATGTTTTTCTTTCTTTATGGCTGCATAATTTCCCATTATGTATATGTACCACAATTTTTATCCAGACCAGCTTCAGTGGGAAACATGTCTTATCCCATGTTTTTACTATAGGGCTGCAATACTTATAGTTGTTGCTATAGAGCAGCAACAAACATCTGTGGAGCACCAACATTTATAAAGCAACTATTTAGTACAGTAAAAAAGTTACTTAGCAGTTACTCTAACACTATTATAGCAGGGGACTTGAATACCCCACTAAGAGTCCTATATAGAGCAGGGCTCAGTGGCTCAGCTTGTAATCCCATGCTTTGGGAGGTTGAGGTGAGTGGATTGCCTGAGTCCGGTGTTTGATACCCGCCTGGGCAGCTTGGCAA
>NW_007047532.1:18782-36471 GCF_000164805.1 Carlito syrichta
CCTGTAGTTCCAGATACTTGGAAGACTGAGGCAGAAGCATCACTGGAGCCCAGCAGGTCGAAGCTGCAGTGGCTGGGAGCGACCACTGCACTCCAGTCTGGGAAACAGAGTGAGACTCCAACTCAAAAAAAGAGCCCTATATAGATAATTGAGGCAAAAGTTAACAAGAAGATACAGAACATAATCTTATCACTCAAACGAATAGGCTTAATAGATACCTACAGAATATTTCACCCAACAACCATAGAAATATATTATATTTGGAATGTACTCCAGTATTGATCACATCCTTGTCCACAATTCAAGCATAAACATATTGCATAAGGTTAAAATATTTCCAGTCACCTTCTCGGGCACAGTGGAATAAAAATGAATATCAACACCAACAAGATTTCCCCAAAGCCCACAGAGACATGGACACTAAACAGAATGACGCTGAATACTACTGGACCAACACCGAAATCAAAAAGAAATTAAGATTCCTGAAAACAAATAAAAATGTTAAAAGATTTACCAAAACCTCTTGACTGCCATAAAATTAGTCTAAGAGGGTAATTTATGTTTTGATAAACATATATCTAGAAAATGCAATGATCACATTTGACAGTCTAAAAAAATCATCCAAGAAAGCTGGAAACGGAGACCACAAGAACCCTAACTTTAGCAGAAGAATTCAGATAATTAAAATAAAAGCCCAAATACAGGACATGGAAGACAAAATGTGAATAGTAAACATGAAAAACAAAGGGCGGGTTCTTTCATAGAATTAACAAAATTGATGTACTCCTAGCTGGAATGACCAAGAAAAAGAGAGAGAAAGCTCAAAAAAACACAATCAGAAATACAAAAAATCAAATCACAACTGACTCCCCCAAAATAAAAGATTTATCAAGGATTTTTATACACACCTGCATGGAAACAAACTTGATAGCCTAAATGAAATGGAGGACATTCTGCCATCACACCTTCTCCCTCGGTTGAAATTAGATGCACTGAGACAATAATAAACCAATAAATATCCAGGAAATATACTTTGTCCTAAAAAAATTATCAACACACACAAAAAAGGCCTGGATCAGGCAGCTTTCAAGCAGAATTCTACAAAACGTACAAGGAGTAACTCTTACAAATCCTATTGAAAGTATTCCAGGCAATCGAGAAATATAGAATTCTCTCCAAATCATTTTATGAAACTAATCTCACACTGAAACCCAAACCGGGTAAATTTCCAACAAAAAAAAGGACTACTACAGAACAAAAATCCGCAACAAGATTCTAGCAAATTGAATCCAAAAACATATCTCAAAAATTATCCATCATGATCAAGTAGGATTCATCCCCAAGATGCAGGGCTGGTTTAACATCTGCAAGACAATAAATGTAATTAAACACATCACCAGATGCAAAAACAAGAACCACATTGTTATCTCATTAGATGCTGAAAAATCTTTTTATAAAATTCAGAATCCCTTCTTGATAAAACCCCTTGAACGCCTAGGTAAAAAAGGAATATACCTCAAAATAATAAGTGCCATCTACAATAAACTCACTGCTAACTTATTGCTAAATGGAGAGAAACTGAAATAATTTCCCCTGAGAACTGGAACAAGACAAGTCTGCCCCCTCTCGTCCCTCTTGTTCACATTGAGATGAAATTCCTGGCCAGAGTAATTACAAAAGAGAAGAAATCAGGGATATTAAAATATAAAGAGGAAATTGAGGTGTATGACTTTGCTAACAATATACTCCTATACCTCAAAGATCCAATAGAATCTGTCAAAAACATGCTTGCATTAATGAAAAACTTTGGTAAAATCTCGGAGTACAAAAAATATGCATAAGGCAGTCACTTTATATACAGCAACAACAAGAAAGTGGAGAACCAAATAAAAGGAAAATCCCACTCACAATAGCCACACAAAAGAAATAAAGGAAGGAAGAATTTCCTCAGCATTGTCCTAACTGAAGAAGTGCAAAATCTTTACAATAAGAACTATAAAACACTGTTCAAAGAAATCCAAGAAGATTAAAAAAAAAATAAAAGTATTCCATGATCTGGAATGGGAAGAATCAACATTGTTAAGATGTCCATCCTTCAAATGACCATCTACAGATTCAATGCAATATCCATTAACTTACCAACATCATTCTTCTCAGATATGGAAATGACAATACAGAAATTCGTAGGGATACAAACGACTATGAATAGACAAAACAATTCTTTTGTTTGTTTTTTGCTTTTTGTTTTTTGAGTTGGAGTCTCACTTTGTCACCCAGACTGGAGTGCAGTGGCCGCTCCCAGTCACCGTAGCCTCAACCTGCTGGGCTCCAGCGATCCTTCCGCCTCAGCCTTCCAAGTAACCGGAATTACAGGCATGCACTACCACGCCCAGCTGATTTTTTGATTTATTGTAGAGATGAGGTCTCGCTGCTGAGGCGGGTCTCGAACCCGCGGGCTCAGGCAATCCACTCACCTCAGCCTCCCGGCTGACAAAACAATTCTTAGCAAAATAAACTAAGCAGGAGGCATACAATTTCAGACTTCAAACTTTACTATAAGGCTACAATAATCAAAACAACCTAGTATTGGTACAAGAACAGGCATATGGATCATTGGAATAGGATAGAGATTACAGAAATAAAGCCTCAATTTCTCAAACAACTCATCTTCAACAAAGTCTCAAACAAAAAACACTGGGGAAAGGAGAACCTATTCAGTAAATGGTGCTGGGAGAACTGGATGGTCTCATACACAAGATTAAACAGGACCCTTACGTGTCAGCATACACAAAAATTAACTCTAAATGGATCAAAGACCTAATCATAAAACCTCAAATTATAAGACTCTTAGAAAATGCAGGAGGCACGCTTACAGAAATTGGGACTGACCACAAATTCCTGATCAAAACCCCAAGTGCCCATACCATAAGTGAGAAGTTAGACAAGTGGACCTTGTCAAACTGACAAACTACTGTAAAGCAAAGAAAACAATCAAGTGAGCATGGAGACAGGCCTCGGTATGGGAAAAGTATTTGCTAAATGTATATCTGAGAAAGGCCTAACATCAAGGATCTAAAAGGGACTCAAAAGTGCCAAAAGGAAAAAAACAAACTGCCCCATTAAAAAGTGGGCAAAAGACATGAATAGACATTTCTCAAAAGAATAGAAATGGGCAGCCAACAGGCACATTAAAAAATGCTTAGGCTCACAAATCATCAGAGAAATGATAAATCAAAACCACATTGAGATACCACCTAACCCCAATAAGAATGACCATTACTAATAAAACAAACAACAAAACTGGCGAGGAGGTGTAGAAAAACAAACAATTCTACTCTGCTGGGGGAAATGGAAACTAGTGGAACCTCTTTAGAAGACAGTGTGACGATTTCTGAAAGAACTATAAATTGACCTTCCATATGGAATCTCCCATTGGGAATATATCCAGAGGAACTCAAATCATTCTACCAAAAAGATACCTGCACATGCATATTTTCTGCAACTCTATTCCCAATATCAAAAACATGGAATGAACCATACTGCCCCTCGAAGCTGGATTGCCTAAAGAAAGTGGTACATACACATAATTGGATATGAATAAATAATGACAAACAAATAGAACTCGCAGCAACTTGGATGGATTTAGGGTGTATCATACTCAGTGATCTATCAAAGAAATAAAGAACAGAGTACCATATGTTCTTACTCATAAGCAAAACTTGAACAATTATCATAATACTATAAGAAAGGATTTTGCAGTAGTGGGAAACTTCCAGGGGAGGGGTGCTGGGATTGGAGGTTTAGGGAATCTGCCAGGGAAGGGAGGGGAAAGCTTCATCAACAAGGGTACCTGCATAATAAACATTTGTATACCTAACTCTAAATTGTATCCCACATCTACAAATGTGTTAATTAACAATGTGGTGATAGTCTCTGTTATGTTGCAATTTCTTTGAATGGATGTCACCTGTCAGCATCAAATGCAGGAAATCCTCGTTATAGTATTTTATTTATTTATGCACTATGCTTTAAAGAAATTCTGATACCTGCTTTGCCAAACTCTTACCTAGTCCACAGTATTTAAATCTAGATTCAGCCTTCTGAGGAAATTAGAAACGATCTTACATCATTAGCAGGTTAGCATCACTGTACATTTGTAGGCAACTTTGCCACACTCAGATAAATGCACTGATTATTACTGAGCAACACGTCTCTGGGATAGAAAGAAAAAAAAAATACGTTATGACATGCTTGTTTCTAAAAGTTATCACTATTGTAAACCCTGTGAAATTTTTACAACTTTCTAGCCCTTAGGACACAACCCATGTTTCCACATGGGACTGTGTTTTATCCTCATAGTTTCCATAGGGAGAAGAACCTTAACTCCATACTTACACAAAAAATGAAATAGAACTTAGTTAGAAGTTTTGCATATTTCAGTCCCTGAAACAAGGCAATGTATAGTCTCAAATATTATGGGTTTGCCTAAATTAACTTAAGGATTTGAATCATCTGGAACCTTCAACTGCAATTAAAGGGCATGACATAACTGCATGAAGTCTTGAGCATATCCTTGTTACGGATATTTTTAATTTTTTATCTAGATTCAATCATCTGAGGAAATTAGAAAATATTTTGTAATTAAGCACAGAAGTAGATAGAATACAGATGTTTCTCCATAACCATTATGATCTCTGTAGTTTTCTGAAGCACTCTTCAGGAGATAGAACACCAAAGCAGGTTTTTTACTTTTCTGGATTCCCACCACAGTTGGATCCCTAAACTGACACAAATGATGACACCACATTCTGTTATTTCTTTCACAAAGAGACTTATAACATACACAGATGAGTTTTCTATTTCATACCACTGAGAATAAGATTTTCTCGCAGTTTCTTACAAAGGCAGCTGGGCAATCTCCTTTCTTTGTGATAGTATTTTACTTACATCCAAATAAATGCCTAAAAGCATACACACATACATAAAGAATATGATGTTAGAATAAGTAGGCTATACTGCAAACTGCTTACATGTTAGTGACAAATGGAGACAAAATATGCTTATTTTATTTTATTGGTGTGCTTTATAGCAGCGCTGGTATCTGTTTTGCTGAAATATTACCAGGAATGAAGGTACACAATTAATTTGGAAGACTTTAGCAGGTTAGCATTAATGTTAGTTTGTAGGCACCTTTGCCCTCTTCAATGAATGCACTGATTACCACTGGGCAATACAATTGTGGGGCAGGAAGAGAAAAACTATTTTTTAAATTGCTTCTTGATAAAAGTGCTTCCTTTTGTGAACCCAATAAAATAATTATAACAGCTAGACCCTGTGATGCAAGCCATCTTCCATAGGTCCTGAGATCTCTTCTCAATCCATTTATAACCAGAAGGATATTATCTTTGTATTTACTGTAAATTGACCTAGCAAGTTTGTTTGGATACGCACATATTGCAATCCCTGCAACAATACAATGTGCAGTCTTAAATACTGTGGACTTTCCTACATTAATTCCAGGAGTGAAATAATCTAGAGACTTAAGTTGAAGTTAAAGGGCAGGAGTGTTTAACTCTTCATGTAACTGTGAGCATATGTTCATTTCTTCTGAGTTTTTCACATTTGATCAAAATTCAGTCTCCTGTGATAATGGTAAAAGTCTCCAATTATGTCAAGAAGAGGGTAGCACGCAGTGATTCTGCTTATACTTAATCTCCTCAATTCTGCAAGAAAGCATTTTATGGAAAGATAAATCAAGAACGGAATTGTGATCTTGTAGTCTACCACTCGTTATTCCCTGAACAGACACAAATTATCACACCATGTACCATTTTGTATTATGCCAAGAGACTTCCAACATGAACGTTTTTGTTTTCTCTTTGATGTCGATATGAATATCCAAGGATTCCCTTCAGGTTCCTTCAAAGGCAACGTGGAAAACTTAAGTCTTTTTTTATTTTCATTAATCAGTATTTTTTATTATTTTTTGTGGGGTACAGTTAAGGGTTAGGTGTACAATGACATTTCATTCAGGCACCCTGTAGATAAGAAGTGTTTTCCCATCCCCCGACAGATATTTGCTACTGTTAATTCCATCCCCCTCCCCCCATAGTTTCCCAGTACCATCAGTCATTTTCTTATAGTATTGCATTGGATGTTCAAGGTCCATTATATGAGTGAGAACATGTGATATTCGGATTTTTGTTTTTGTGAGAGGTCACTCAGTATTATAGACTCTAGTTCCATCCAGGTTGCAGCGAAATTTATGATTTTGTTCTTTTTTATGGCTGCATAGTATTCCATCGTGTATATGTTCCACATTTTTTAAATCCAGTCTTCTTTCCAAATACATAAATAGATAACTAAAAAAAAATAAAAAAAATGTGGTGTTAGACTCAGTTGGTTATAATAAAACCTATATGAAGTCAGGCTCGGTGGCTCAGCCTGTAATCCCTTGCCTTTGGGAGGCTGAGGTGAGTGGATTGCCTGATTCCGCAATTTCGAGACTCACCTGGGCAACTTGGCGAGACCTCATCTCTACAATAAATAAAAAAAATGAGCCGGGCGTGGTAGCGCACACCTGTAGTTCCAGTAACTTGGAAGGATGAAGCAGAAGGATCCCTGGAGCCCAGCAGGTCGAAGCTGCGGTGGCAGGGAGCAGCCACTGCACTCCAGTCTGGGCGACAGAGTGAGACTCCAACTCAAACAAACAAAAACAAACAAGAAAACTATATGAATGTGTTTATATATCTGAAACATGTCCACAGCAAAAATATAAATACCAGGTTTGTTTATTTTATTTTGTTCTTGCTGTGCATTAAGAAAATTCTGATATCTGATTTTTGGAACTCTTGCATATAGTTAAACTACACGGATACTGTAGAATTTTTTAACAGATCAGTACCCACACAGGTTTGTAGGCATTTTCCCATTCTCGCATGAAATCGTTGATTACCACTTGGTGATACATTGTTGGGAGCCACCCGTGGAGGCTTACTGAGCATTAGGGATCAGGAAGGGCCAATGACCCCGAGACCACTAGAAAGCGTTCAGGAGCTATTGACGCCATTTCCTCCCCCTTTCTACTCAGCACTAACCAGATTAAGCTCCTGTGAGCTCAAAACATAAAAAACTCTGAGACCGGGATGAACACAAGCTAATTTTAGAAGCTCATTGCTCCCATTCTTCCACAAACCAGTTTTGGCTTTCACACAACGTATAATTCAAACTCGTGTCACATCTAAGAGCCTTAGTATTGGTCACAGGCTTCTGGGTCATGATCTTAGGATTTATTGAAGGTGTAAATTGTAAAATATAGATTTAGAAGGCAGCCATTTTGTTGAAAGAATGAGGCTGAGTTACTTGCAGCTAACCCACTGTGAACTTTGGACTGGGCCACATTCCAAACATTCTGGGATGGGCCACTTTCCTCTGTAAAGTAAATACTTGCGCTTTTACAGAATTGTTTAACTTGACATAAATCAATCAGTTTAGGATGAAAAAGGTTTATAGAATATGTCAGTCACGGATTAGGTTATCTTTGTTATGGGATTTTAAGATTATCATATGAAAAGGGTTTAAAGGCAATCATTGATTAAGTTTTCATGAATTAAGGTTTCTGGTGGGTGGGGGACGCCCCTCCCACATCTGACTTTGTGTATAAAAGACCCATTGAAATTCCCAATGACACACACATCACTTCTGCACTAAACTGGAGTCCAGTCTCTTTCTTTCTCTCTCTCTTTCTTCTTCCCCCCCAGTTGCCAACACCGTCTCCAACTTTGGGGTACCCTGAACTGGCTGGAGCTGGTCTCTGGCAATACATCTCTGGGACAGCAAGAGAAAACTATGCTTTAAATTGCTTGTTGTTAAAAATGTTTCCTTTTGTGAACCTCATCAAATAATCTTAATACTCTAATGACTAATATACAAACTGTGCTTCCCTAAGGTTTTGTGTTATTTCCTCATAACTTCCTTTGCGATAATGATGTTGTTTTTGTACTTTTGTAAAAAGTACCTAACAACTTTGTTTGATGTTTCACATATTTGAATCCTTAAAACAACATCGTGTGTAGTCTTAGATACTATTGGCTTGACTAAATTAATGGCAGGAATGAAATAATCTAGAATCTTAAGCTGCAGGTAGAATAAAGGGTACCGATTTTAACTTTTTTGTGACTATCTTCATTCCTTTTGAAGTTTTCAACTTTGACTTAGATTCAGCCTCCTGAGGGAATGAGGAAACAGTCTCCAATTAGACCCAGAAGCAGGTAGCATTCAGAAGTTTCTCCTAAAGACTAATAATCTCTATTTGCCAGTGAAGCACTTTTCTGGCAAGGGAAATTTAGAGCAGATTTTTTACTTTGCTGAAGTCCCAACATTCTTGGTTCCCTGAACTGACACAAATGATCACATCATATTCTGTTATGTATTTCTTTTATGAGACTTCCAACATTCATATTTGTGTTTTCTCTTTAATGTCACTGGGAACATCTTAGATATTTATGTAAATTTAACAAATCATGATATATTAATATTGTAAAGACTGTAATGGGAAAAGTTATTTCATTTCCCATAGTTTGATGTTTATCAAATGCTTTTTTTCACTAAAACAATATGAAATTCAGATTGTTAAATTTTGTCATTGATATATTGTACTGTATAATAAGAAATAATAGGGGTATACAGAAAAATAAATGTAGAGGTTATTAAAACAAGAAGTGCAGCTTTTAAACTTTTTACAATAATTGATCTAGCAACATTGGAGTTTCAGATATTTCAGTTGCTGAAACAAAGCAATGTGTATTCTTAAATACTTGGGTCTTGTCTAAATTTTTGCAGAAGGGAATTAATCAAGAGCCTTAACCTGAAGTTAGAGGGCATAAGTTTTTAACTCTTCATGGAACATTGATCCTATTTTTTTCCTACAGATGTTTTCACCTTTGATCTGGATTCAGTCTCCTGGGATAATGACAAAATAGCCTCCAATTTGGCCCAGAAACAGGGAGCAGCCAGGTGTTTTTCCTTAAGTGTAGCAATCTTTATTGCCCAGTGAAGTACTTTTCTGAAAATGGAGCTTCTCTAGCTGGCTTTTTCACATTGCTGGAGGCCACCACGCTTTCTTATATGAACTGACATAAATGAACACACCACACACTGCTTGTATTATACTAAGAGACTTAAAATACACGTGTGTTTTTTCTTTTTAATGTCACTAGGATTAACTAAAGTTTGATTTTTGTCTCCTTCAAAGGCAAATTGGCAATCTCCATTCTTTGTGAAAATGTGTTATTTACTACGAGATAAACAGATCAATAGATAAGCAAATGAGTGCAATGTTGGACTACGTAGGTTATACTACAAAGTTTTTTAATGTGTGTATCCATCTGCCACTTGTTCATGGCCAAAATGATAAAACCAGATTAATTTATTTTATTTGTTGTTGCTATGCTTTAAGGAAATAATGGTATCAAATTTGTTTAACTCTAATCTAAGTTAAGCTAAGCAGATAATGCAGAAGCCTTTAGTAGGTTGTAACTTACTTATTGCTAAAAGTGTTTCCATTTGTGAACTCCATGATATAATCTTAATACTCTAGCCCTTATTATAAAAATAGCATTACCATAGGGAGTGTTTTCTCTCCTCAAAGCTTCCATTTGGAGAATGACGTTCTCTTTGTACTTTTACAAAACTGACCTAGCAAATTTGATTGGGGTTTCACATATTTCAATCCTTGAAACATTGCAATTTGTAGTCATTTGCTGCAATTTGTAGTCATATGCTATAGGCTTGCCTAAATGAATTCCAGAAATGAAATAATCTAGAGTCTTTATATGCAGTTAGAGTAAAAGGCATGAGTTTTAACTCTTTTTGGGTCCTTGAGTATACGTTGATTCTTGCTAAATTTTTGCCTATGTTCTAGATTCAGCCTCATGAGGTAATGAGGAATAAGCCTCCAATAAAGACCAGGTGTTACTCCTTAGCCTACAGGTGTTACTCCTTAAGCCTAATGATCTTTATTGCCCAGCAAATCACTTTTCTGGCAAGAGAAATTCAGAACACGTTTTTAACTTTGCTGGAGTCCCACCACTCTGTTTTCCCTGAACTGACACAAATGAACACACCTCATTCTGTTATGTGTTTGGCCTGTAAACTTTCGACATGCACATTTGTGTTTTCTATTTATCATCACTGGAAACATCTAGGTTCTCCTCCGTGTTCTTTGAAAGGCAATTTAGCAATTTCTTTTCTTTGTAAAATTGTCTTACCCACTTCAAATACATTAATATATATATATCAATTTTAAAAACTGTGGTGTTAGACTTAATTGATTATACTATCAACTGAATGGATGGATCTTTCTGCCATCTCTCCATGGCAAGAAAGAAAACACCAGGCTACTTTATTGTACTTATTTAATTTTTTGTCACTTTGCTTTATGGAAATGCTGATAAACTACAAAAATAATGTCAAAGTCTTCAACAGGCTAGCATCAACATAAGTTATTAGGCAATTGTGCCACTCTGATGAATGCATTGTTTACCATTTGACTACAGGTCTCTGGGACAAAGAGTAAAACTAGGTTTTAAACTGCTTGTTGCTAAAAGTACTACCTTCTGTGAATCCTATGAAATAAGCACAATACTCTGACCTCTAATATACCAACAATTTTTTTCATAAGGGTCTGTGTTCTCTTATCATAGCTTCTATAGGGAGAATGACGTTGTCTTTGTACTTTTACAAAATTGTCTGAACAACTTTGAGATTTTACATATTTCAATCACTGAAACAATGCAATGTGTGGTGGTAAATAATATAAACTTGCCTAAATTAATTCCAGGAATGAAATAATCTAGTCTTAAGCTGCAGATAGTGTAGAGGGCATCAGATTTAACTCAACATGGAGACTTGAGGCTATCTTCTTTCCTTCTGATGTTTTCACATTTACCTTAGATTCAATCTCCTGAGACAAAGAGTAACCAGTCTCCAATTAAACCAAGAAGTAGGTAGAACACAGATATTACTCCTTAAATCTAAGGAACCCTATTGTCCAGTGAAGCACTTTTCTGGCAAGGGAATTCCAGAACAGGTTTTTTCTTTGATGGAAGTCCACCACACATTGTTCTCTAAATTTACACAAATGATCACAGCACAATATTTTATGTATTTCATCATGAGACTTATGACATGGACGTTTTGTGCTTTTTCATTAACATCAGTGGAAACATATTAGGTTTTCTTTCAGCTCCTTTTAAAGAAAATATGGCAATCCCCTTCTCAGGAAAGTGTTGTACTAACATCCAAATACACTAATAATAAATAAATAAATGCATTAAAAGAGTGTGGTTCTAGATTCCTTATGTTATACAGCACACACCGAATCAGAGGTTTTATTCCATCTGCCACCTGTCAGGAACAAATGAAGAAAACACTTCATAGTGACTGACCCTAACCCTAAATGGTTGCCCTAGTCACAGTCCCTGTTCTATGATGGGTTACATGGTGATTAGTTCACCATCATAATGGGTTCACTAGAACTTGATTCCCTCTGTGAGGGGTTCTTCAGTCTCTAGTCTCATTTGTGATGGTCTCCCCAGCAACTTCTCCTCCTTTGTGATGAGTATCTCAGTGCATACCTGACCTCTGTAAGTGGTGTCACAGTGACTAGGCTCCTCTGTGATGTGTGGCTCAGTGACTAGCCCTCCTCTGTGATGGGTGCTCCAGTTATCAGGCCTCCTCTATGGTGGGTCTACTACCTGTGATTGGTTCTTCTTTGTGATCAGTAACCAGTGATTATTTCTCTTTCAAATGACTGCCTCAGTGTTGCAAATCCTCTGAGATTGGTGCCTAAGTTAATAACCCTCCTCCCTCATGTCTGTCTTAGTGATTGGCTCTCCTCTGTGATGGATGCATAAGAAATTAACACTCCATTGTGATGGGTGCCTACTTGGACACCCATCACAAATTAGGGCTAGTCATTGTGGCACCCATGATAGAGGATGGAGAGTCATGTGGGGATCAATAACAGATGTGATTCTGTCACTGAGGCATCGATTACAGAGGAGAAACAGACACTGTGACAACCATCACAGAAAAGAGCTAGTCACTGTGCCATTCATTATATATTAAGGCAATTCACTGGGACACCTATAACAATGGAGGTGCAGTCACTGTTGTACCCTTTATGGTGAATGTCAAATAAGTAGGACATCACAATAGAGCATATCTTGTAAATGATTAACCAATATGGAGGAGGGTCAATCACTGGGGCATCAATCACTTAAAAGGTCCAGTAGTGGGTGCACCCATAATGAAGAGCCAGACACTGTGACACCGATTACAGAAGAAGAACAGTCACTGAAGCATGCATCACAGAAGAGGGCAAGTCAGTAGGGCACCTGTTTTGGAGCAAGGTCAGTCACTGGAATAAACACCATAGAAGACGGCTTGTCACTGTGGCATTCACCATAGATGTGGGTCAGTAAATGGCGTACCAATCATGGAGGAGGGCCAGCCACTGTGGCATTGATCAGAGGAAGAATAGTCATTGAGGCACCCATCACAGAGGTGGACAACTCATGGGGGCAGCCATGTTGGAGGAAGGCCAATCACTGGAACATGCATCACAAAAGAGGTCTTGTCAATGTGACAATCATGACAGAGGAAGGCCAGTCAATGGGGCAGCAATCATGAATGAGGGCCAGTCAAAGGGGCACCAATCAAAGAGGAGGGCAGTCACTGGTACAGGCATCATAATAGAGGGCCAGTCCTCTGGACATTCATCACCAGAAGAGGGCCAATCATTGGGTTATGCATAACAGAGCAAGGGTATTCACGTGGGCACCCATAACAGTCGAGTGCCATTTACTGATCACCCATCACAGAGGCAGTGTAGTCATGGGGCACCCCTCACAGAGAAAGGATTGACACTGGGACACCCATTACAGAGAATGTGTAGTCACTGTGTAAGAAACAAATTTGTGATTTATTTTCAAAATGGCCTTTTGTTGCTTGAATTCCTTGTTCTTCCTTCTTTTCAGGCAGGTTTTCTTTTTTGACAGACTTCCTTTGATGAGTTCTGAGACCCAATCAGGATCTAAAAACATGTTTTTTAACTTTTTTGTAGAAACTGCTTGTGTTATACCTTATTGGTACAAAATAATTGCTTAGACTAATCTCCTGTAAAGTGATGTAATCTCCGAAGTACTCAACCAATGAGGGAATGGGGAAATTCTTTCATTTTAGGGCATAAATACACTGGCTGTGTCCATCTTGGTGTACCTGCTCACCTGAGGGCCATCCGTTTTTGCGAGAACTAGATAAAAAGAGCTGCATTACTTTCCCAATCTCTGCATCTCCATATAGTGCTTTGACAACAAAAGTGAAGATAGACTATTCTACCTCCTACACGCTGGGGGCTCATCTAGGAGACCCGTGACTGTGGGAACAGCCCCTGTCAAAGGGAAGTACACATCACACCCAATTTTATGTGACTTATGCCTGCTGGGCAACTCTGGTTTCTGCTACTCTACAAATAAGCCTGAGACCATTATCTAAGACTTGAAAGAGGAGATGCTGAACAGGCAGGCACTCCTCTCACCCCTGCAGTGATCTGTAAACCTCATTCTTAAGCCAAGGTAGGAAAATTGGTCTATAAGTTCTACCATGTGAGTAAGGGAAATTCTTGGCAGTTGAGAGTGTGTGACTGAAATGTATCTCAAGATACAAAGTTTGTACTAATGTTTGTAAGAATCCTCCGGTAAGGGGGTTTGAACACTTTAGGAAAAAATCAGAATCCTAATGCTAGCAAGAAATCTCCAGTAAAGGAGGTTGAACACCTTAGGAGACTACACAGTCCCAGTCCACCTGGTAGTTGAGAATGGGTAATAATCAGTCTAAGCCTAGGAAGAGAGGTCAAGAGTAGTACCACTGATAATTACCCTGAAATTGCCCCTGATATTTCACTGGGGTAAATTTTAAATTGGAAAAATAATTCCAAAACTAAGGGAAAGAGAAAGAAGAAAATGTTGGAATTTTGTTGCTTTGTATGGACTAAGGAAGCAAACCACCGATGTTTGGGCAAAAATTAGGCTGCAATGGGAACTAGCTTTCACAGACTTTAGTAATCTGTGTAAACAATAAGCCTTCTATTTCATCTGAAGAAAGGTATCTTGCCTTTTGTTTGCTTCCAGGAACCCTTCCTATGTTTCCACTTTGAACGTGAATAAGAAAGAGAGATCATTTGGACCTCTAGAGGAGAAGGAGAAACCTTGGGATCAACTTTTATATATTCCTCCCAATAATCCTCAAAATACCATGAATCTGGGAAGGCAGCAGGGTATAGAGATCTACCAAAAACTCAGGAATTGTCATCCCCAACCTCTAAATCCTTGAATCCTAATTTAAAGTTGGAATTGAAACAATGCAAAATAAATATTTACAAATTTCCTTTTCTCCCTCGGGGTTAAGATGAAAATACAAAAATTTTCCTGATAAGGGAGGTTTCCTTAGGACGGAGAGAAATTGGCTTTGTTAATGCCCCACTTAGTGGTACTGAAGCAATAAATTTCAAAAAGGAAATAAAATCATTATTAAGTGATGCTTTAGGGTTAGTTGATCAGGTTGATCAGTTTTTCGTACCTAATATATATACCCGGGTAAAACTGATGTCTATTATGAACATTTTACTCACTGGTGAATAAATGGGAATGAATTTAAGGGCTGCTATGTCTATCTGGGATTGGGAACATCTCCCAAGTCCAGGAGTACAAACAGTCAAACAAAAATATCCAAACACTGACACCAGAAGGGATAATAATAACCAAGGAGATAGAGTTAAAAGGCAAGATTTAAGGGAACTAATCATTAAAGGATCAGAGAGTCAGTCCTGAGAACCTAAATATCTCAAAGACCTTTGAAATCCAGTAAGAGAGGCAGGAAACAACATTGGCCCTTTTACAATGACTCTGAGATTAAATAAGAAAGTATTCAGTGTTAAACCCAGAAGACCTTTAAGACAGGACCTTCTAAATTTTAATTTTGTTACCAAACATTTGCCAAACATTGCAAGTAAGTTACAAACGCTGGAGGGATGGAATGATAAACCTATTGAGAAATTATTAAGGAAAGCAAAAAAGATGTTTGTTGTCAAAAATAGTAAAAAAAAAAAAAAAAGGAAAAACAGAAAATTAGATTCACGGTAAGCACTGTAGAAAGATAATAGAAAAAATAAATGTGAGAAACCCCCCTGAACAAGATCTGGGCATCAAAAGAAACAAACTAAAAGAAGATTTAAAGCAGACAAAGTACAAAGGTAATTTAATCCAAAAGGAGCTGGATGTTTTCATAGTAAATAGCCAGGGCATTTCAACAGAGATTGTCCTGAGTTTGAAAAGGAGGAAGGGATAGTCCCCTTATGGCACTAGATGCAAAATGGGGAGGCCAGTAATCCCCCTTATCAAACTGCACCCGGATCCCTTGATAAATTGAAGATGTGGCCTAAGAAGGAGGAAATTATCTTTCTTATTCATACTGTGGCCACTGTCTCCTCCCTAATTTTCCAATCCCAAAATGTTATTTTTTTTTTACTAGAAATGTTTCTAGTCTCTAATGTAAAGGAGAAAGGATTTCAGGTTCCTATATTTGAACCATATTTATAAAAACTGAAACTGAGGCAAGGACAAGACCAATTTTATTTGTCCGAGAAGCTGGAATAAATATTCTAGGCAGAGACCTAATTGCTCAGATAGGCCTTAATATGAGGATTGAACAAGGTTAACTTAAAGTACAAATGTCATTTGTCACAGAGAAATAATAACAGAAAGTTATACCTAAAGTATGCATGATAAAAGGTAATAGGGAAGGTCTGTACATTCCCCTTATTCAGGTTTCTTAAATGCAACAAAATAAAAATGTCTGTGGAAAGAAAGTATCCTCCCCAATGGAAGAAAACTGACTAGCAAACCAATTATTAAAAAATCACTGACTATATTTCATAAAGAAGTCATTGAAGAACTCAAGCAATGTGTGACACACTATTAAAAATTTACGGATCTGTAGATACTTATACTATTGATAAACAGATATATGAAAGATTTATAACTTGTCAGAAAATAAACAAAAAGTAATCAGAGAGTAATTAAAAAAAGGAAAACCTTCTGGATTAGGACCCTTTCAAGTTATACGAATTGATTTCAATAAAATGAGTAAGATTGAAAATAGTAAGTACCTAATAGTTACTATTTTGTTTTGTTTTTGTTTTGTTTTTTTCAGTTAGAGTCTCACTGTCGCCCAGACTGGAGTGCAGTGGCCACTCCCAGAAACCGCAGTCTCGACCTGCTGGGCTCTGGTGATCCTTCCACCTCAACCTTCCAAGTAACTGGAACTACAGGTGCACGCTACCACGCCCAGCTAATTATTTTGATTTATTGTAGAGATGAGATCTTGCCTGCCCAGGCAGGTCTCAAACCCGTGGGCTCAGGCAATCCACTCACCTCAACCTCCCAAAGGTGCAGGGTTACAGGCTGAGCCACTGAGCCAGGCTTCTAATAGTTATTGTTGACCATCTTTCTGGGTGGATTGAGGCATACGTAACAACAGCTACAACCGTCTGGAATAAAAATACTTTAAAACAGATAATCCCCAGACTGGGTCTAAGAGAAAACATCAATTCGGATAACAGAAACCATTTTACCTCAGAGGTATTATAACAGTACACCAAATGCAAAGGGACTTTCATTCGCCCTGACATCCATTATCCATTATACGAATAAAACAAATAAACCAAAATCTAAAAATCTATATAATTAAAGTAATATTAGAGATAAAGTATCCCTGGGTAAACTGTCTTCCTATACCTGTCTTCCAAATTAGAACTGCCTCTTGAAGCGATTTGGGTTTCTCACCTTATGAAATTTTATATGGGTTGTCCCTATGTTGATATAGCAATGGATTTACAGACCCTGAACAGCAAGGATCAATTATTAAGTGAATATATTTTAGTCATTTTCTCTACCCTATATTCTCTTACATTAAAAGGACTCTTTCTTCAAATTCCTCCTCTTCATCTCACAGTTCACCATTTTCATCTTGACGACTCCGTATTGATCAAAACTTGGAAGGAAACCAAGCTCCAGCCAAACTAGGGAGGACCATACCAATTCCTACTGACTACTGAGATGACTATCAAAATGACAGAAAAAGAGTAAGCATATCATACCTGAGTCAATAAATCAATAACAGGGACTATGGTAAAAGAGAGGCAAGATTGGTAGGAAGACTCTTCATAAAACCTCTAAATATAAAATCAAGAGCTCCTTCGAGCCAGCAGAGACACCACTGTGGCAGCCTCCTCCTCAGAGGTGGCCGAGACTCCGCCCTCTGCCTCCTCCTCCTCCTTCGAGGCGGTTGAGACTTCGTCCTCCACCTCCTCCTCCGAGACAGCCAAGACTCTGCCCTCCGCCTCCTCCTCTGAGGCGGCGGAGACTCCGCCCTCTGCCTTCTCCTCTGAGGTGGCCAAGAATCCACCCTCCACCCCCTCTTCTGAGCCGCCGAGCTACCACCTCCTCCTCCAAGGGGGCTGAGCCCCCACATCCTCCTCTGAGGTGGCCCAGCCTCCATCTCCTGCCCCGAGGCGGCTGAGACTCCATCTCCTCTGAGGCAGCCGTGAAGCCACTTCCTCCGAGGCAGC